>NC_060143.1:12507430-12811246 GCF_021461385.2 Schistocerca piceifrons
AGAAGTATGTTGAAAACTTTGTAATAAGTTGACTACATTACAATTCACTTAAAAGCAAGTATTGCAATCATTTTCAAACAATAAGTTATTGTACAAGTTTCTAAACAGAACAGTGTCTTCACACGAAGGAAGCAAGGAATATTAAGTGGCTAGAAAAAGAAGCGAATGAAATACACAACATATAAATCAGCAGTCCACATGAGTCAACATCTTCAGTTTTTAATTCAGTTTCTTGTTGTTTGATACTAAGTTTCGATACCAAAATTTAAGCCCATAAAATATTATTATTTTGACAGGTAATCTGATTAACAGAAGCTTAGTTTCTTCACAACATCCAGGAAGAAAACTTGGGATACCAGAATTCATAAATAGGTTTGCTTCGATGCGCAGAGAACAAAACTTCACGTTGTTGTGTAGATAAATAGAGTCTTTCATCCTGAGAGGTCGTCTCTTCTGCTTTCACCAGCCATTAGCTAAAATAGAAACGTTAATCATTATAACATATATGTAGGTTAGATGTGAATCCTGACAAGATAGTCCACTAATGTGTTATATATCTCTCACGGTCTGCCGGCCGGGGTGGCCGAGCGGTTCCAGGCGCTTCAGTCTGAAAGCGCGCGACTGCTACGGTCGCAGGTTCGAATCCTGCCTCGGGGATGGATATGTGCGATGTCCTTAGGTTAGTTAGGTTTAAGTAGTTCTAAGTTCTAGGGGACTGATGACCTCAGATGTTAAGTCCCATAGTGCTCAGAGGCATTTGAACCAATTTGAAGCGCTGCAATCGCTTTGGGTAACAAAATGAGACGGACTGTCGTGAGTATTATGTTAGAATTTGTTACTGACGATTACCGAGTCAATGTGTGTTGCTTCATCCGCCCGAGCCGCACAGGGTAGCCGCGAGGTCCGAGGCGCCTAGCCAAGGTCGCGCGGCTAACCCCGTTGGAGGTTCGACTCTTCCCTCTGTCATGTGTATGTGTGTTGTCCTTAACGTAAGTTAGTTTAAGTTAGATTAAGAAGTATGTAAGCCTAGGGACCGAGGACCTCAGAACTTTGGTCCCATAGGAACTTACCACAAATTTCCAAAATTACAGTCCGCTCGAGCCGCGCCGTGTACTTGGAAACTACGTAACTGTGCGCCGACTGCCATCGCTCTGAAGAGAAGCGCGCACACGCTGTAGTTCTACGATTTCACTGTTACTGAAAGATTTACATTGCTGTCTGTGATCTTGTTAAGATTATCAGCATGATGAAGACAATGAATGTACATTGATCGAGTGAGCGGTTCTCATTTCAGAGCAGTTGAAGGATAGCTTTGGATAATTTGTGTTGGATTTCCCATACATTTTGGCCTGTTTGTAATGCAGAAGAGAGCCTGCAGAATATTTCGGCTACATCTACCTCTACATCTACATCGATACTCTTCAAACAAAACTTAAGTGCCTGGCAGAGGGTTCATCGAACCACCTTCAAAATAATCCACTGTTATTCCACTCTCGAACAGTACACGGAAAAACCGAACACCTATATCTTTCGTCATGAAGATTGTTTCTTCCTATGTAGGTTGGCCTCAACCAGTTATTTTCGCATTCGGAAGAGGAAGGTGAAGATTGAGGTTTCGTGAATAGATCCCGCCACAACGAGAAACGCCTTTGTTCCAATGATGTCCACCCCAAATCCTGTATCATGTCCGTGACACCCTCTCCCCTTTTTCTCAATAGTCAATAATACAAAACGTGTTGACCTTCTTTGAACTCTCTCGATGTACTCCGTTAATTCTATCTGTAAAGATTCAACACCGTGCTGCGCTACTCCAACGGAAGACAGACCAGCTTAGTCTCTTTAGTAGTAGTCTCTTTAGTAGATCTGCTGCATATTCTGAGTGTTCTGCCAACACAACGTAGTCTTTGGTTCGCCTTACCCACAACAGTTTCTATGTGTTCTTTCCAATTTAAATTGTTCTTGAGTGTAATTCCTAGGAATTTAGTAGGCTTTAGGGTCTTTAAATTTGATCGATTTAGCGTGTAATCGGAGTTTAACGGATTTCTTTTAGTACTCGTGTTGATGACCTCGAACTTTTCTTTATTCAGGGTCAATCACCATAGAGATATCTTTTCTAAATCGTTTTGCAATTTTTTTGATTTTATGACGACTATATTAGACGGTAAACGACAGCATCATCTGCAAATAACCTAAGACGGCTGCTCAGATTGTCTCCTAAATCATTTACATACACAAGAAACAACAGAAAGCCTGTAACATTACCTTGGGGAACGCCAGAAATCACTTCTGTTTAACTTGACGGCTTTCCGTCGGTTAGTACGAACCGTGACCTCTCTGACAGGAAATCACGAATCCGGTCACACAACTGAGGCGATGTTCCATAAGCTGGCAATTTGATTACAAGCCACTTATGAGGTACGGTGACAAAAGGCTTCTAGTCAATTTGTAATCCCTTGCCGATAGCACTTAACATTTCATGTGAGGAAGACTAGAAGTAAAGAATGATGTTGTGCTGAACTACTACCATATCATATTTTTATTTCAAGAGAAGCTATAATTCTCCTGGGAAATTGGTACCGTTCACGAGTATGGTTTTTGACGATCATAGGCGGATTTTTAAGTTCTTTGACGGCGGGATTGTGGAAGAAGTCGATTACTGTGGTCATCCCTGCACTACTTGTTCCTACAATATTTTCACTCTCGTACTGCAAAGCATCGATCCCCCAGACATCACCAACACTTCATCCAGAAGAGAGATAGGGCCATAACATCTCTCGACGAAGAACAATATGTGGAAAGTAACATCTCACTTTGGAGAGAAAAATGTTAAAAACATGCGATCAGACGAAAATTAATGTCTTCGCTGGTGGCAAAAGAAATTACGAGGAGTGCTTTAGTCTCGGAGAGCACGAATGAAATAGGTGATTCAGCTGACCCTAGTGCTGCGTTTTATGCGACACAAAATGCCTTCAGATACGACGTGGAAGATCGTCGTATTTCGACACTCACTATGCGCGAACTGTTAGTGTTACAGAAAAAATGAACTAGACTCTTTTTTGTAGGAAATTTAATGTAGTTAAATTTGGTACTGGGATGCGTACGTGGTAGAGGTCGTAGTTTTCGAATTATTCAAGAAAACATACAGATGTGACCTTCAAATGTATTTTTCTTGAATAACTCGAAAATCGTGGCTTCCAGCGGTAGCATAATACAGTACAAAGTTTAATTACATTAGATTTCCTACAAAAAGGTTCTGTCCATTTTTCCTGTACGACAATAGCTTGTGTGTTGCGAACTAGAGAATATGACGGTCTCGTTTGTGGTATTTGAAGGAGTAGCAGGCGGCATAAAACAAAGAGCTGTTGACCCGCTATGTATATTAAACTGAAAATGTGAGTCTGTGAATGGAGTGAAATAAAAAAGTATAAAAATAATTGCACTGGAGCCAACATAAAAAAGAAAATAGCAGATTAGTTTTGTAAGGTGTTACAAGAAAACTTCATCTTTTCGAGAATAAATGCATAGTTATCATAATTATGTTGAAGGCCGAGTCATCTTAAAGTAAATGCCTTGACTTTGTCGTGATCATGATGCTCCTGTTGCAGTTATTCATCCAATTAAAAGTAAAAACCAACCACAATTATGAGTCTCTAATATTGGTCTAAATCGAATTAATAAATAGACCTCAGCAGTAACAAGAGTAGAGAAATGAACCAAGGCAGAAACAAGAGTAGGAGCAACTATGGCAGTAGAAAGTCAAGAAGAAAATTGAATTTGAGCTCTCTTAGTTATAGCAAATAAAACAATTAATATAGTAAAAAGTTTTATTTCAAAAGAACTCGAGATAAAGTCATAATAATAAATATAATTCCAACAAGCATAATTTAATATTCAAGCAATAGAAATTAAAATACAGTAGTAACGTCACCTTCCAAGTGAAGTATAAGTACCGTAACGTCCAGTCTGGCCACTGGCCACAAAGGACGCCACCGGCACTGCAAAGCACAGCTTGGTAGTATACAAGGGCATCGTCATCCTGCATAACAAGAAAAGCTACAGCACAATTTAAGTATCTTGCAGTCGAACTCAGATGTGCTGTTAACAAAATGGTTCAAATGGCTCTGAGCATTATGGGACTTGACTGCTGAGGTCATCAGTCCCCTAGAACTTAGAACTACTTAAACCTAACTAACCTAAGGACACCACACACATCCATGCGCGAGGCAGGATTCGAACCTGCGACCGTAGCGGTCTCGCAGTTCCAGACTGAAGCGCCCAGAACTGCTCGGCCACACGGCCGGCTGTTAACAAAACTTTCATGAATTCTAAAATTGAGCAGGTGAGTCACACATTGTTTGTCTTTAACAGAAGTCTTAATTTGTTACTTAAATGGAATTGGGGTAGGAACCGCACGGAACGAACACTGTAAGGAAGCTATATGACCAAGATATCCTTATGTGCGCAGTTCGCTAATGCAAGCAACGTTAAATAATTCAACTGGAGCTAAGCCAGCCACTTGGTTTGCATGTACAAAACATACGAGACACGGGCAGCTAAGATTGAGGATCGTTGTACGGCTGACTGCGAAAAGCTCCCCTACTCCATGCCAGCAGAGTGCTTCAAAACAGCCACAGATGGCGGCAACACCTTTCTCTGATGATCAGCCTCCGGACCACTCGAAACTCCCTTCCTAACTTTCCGAGAAATATCTTCCTCCCGCCAAACTTTGCACCTCTCAAAAATCACAGCTGAATGGGCTAATTCTACACTATTACCAAAATGACGGCCAAAAAGAGCCACAAAATTTTGAAAAATCTGGGAAAAGACAGCCAACTTCCACCTCTCTACATACACAAATCACATTTAACTTTCATGAAGTTGCTACTAGACTGAATACAAGTTCACACCCTGCGTTCGGCGAACCGACATCCGACTGCTTAGCCAAGGTTTTGGAGCGAAAAGCAGAGGTGCCGCTCTAACTTTTCCGCTGACACCGGTGTAGCGTTCCTCAAGAAGTAGGCACAAAGAAGCCTGATTATCGAACTCACTAATCTCCCGGCGATGGCGGGACAGAAGCTGACCGTCATCCCCCTGGCGCCGCAACGCTCGCCAAAGCACAATTGGCGGTAGTGTGGGACGTTGAGACTGACGCCAAAGCTGGGTCAATCGCAAGGGAGGTATGGCTGTCACAGAGAGATTTAAAAAATGTTCAAATGTGTGTGAAATCTTATGGGACTTAACTGCTAAGGTCATCACTCTCTAAGCTTACACACTACTTAACCTAAATTATCCTAAGGACAAACACACACACCGATGCCCGAGGGAGGACTCGAACCCCCGCCGGGACCAGCCGCACAGTCCATGACTGCAGTGCCTCAGACCGCTCGGCTAATCCCGCGTGGCAGTGAAATTTACCGATGGGTTTCTTTTGCATGTAGAATAGGATCTTCAGCGCGCTGTGTGTCCACCAGCCGGAAGAATTCTTATCTTCCACCACACAATCACCAGATCAACAACGAAAAATTAAAAACATGCTGGCCCTGAAATGAGTACATTTAACATAACGACATGTAACACAACTGCCACAGTGTAATGGCGAATATTTTGGGATGGTCATCTGTCATCGTGTATCTACATTACCTACTCGACCGAGTGAGGACAGCTCTAATCTGTTTGCGATATTCGGGCTTTCACAAGTCACATAAGGCAAAAGCCGAGATGGGAAGGGACACGACGGATTTCGTTCCTGATCTTTCCTCCACGGGAATTTGTGCTCCATGTGTAATGACGTCATCGTTCACGGACATTGAGTCCCAATATTATTTCCTACCATTTTTCCCTCCGTTCAGACCCTAATAGATGGAAAAGATATCAACCACCCAATAATATGCCACAAACGACAATTCCATAAATGACAGAAAAGATAAAGCGTCCAGCAAAACATTTGAAAACTACCTGCAAGATTACATACGTAATCGAATTTATGACTATTGACTTAAAAAAGACCTCACTTTGAAGTCGACACAAAAACTGGGGGCAGTACTCATAATATTCATGACTCAATTTTAGTTAAAATGATAATCAGGACGAAAAAGCTTACCACATCTACCTGTACGGTACGTCAGATGAGGAGAAAGTCATAACATTTTTTGTAAAGAGATAGAAACATTCAAATCAGTCGTGGATGAAGGTAGAGGACATATGACTCACCTTGGCCTCAATAATTGCTCAATTTGAAGAAAATTATGCACCGAGCATACTAATTTAAGACTACGGAGATTTCACTTCGCACAGAAACAGTATCAGCACATTTCGTGAGAAAAAGTAGCTGCTGCTAGATGTCTTCAGATAAATCATATACGCGCAAATGAGCACGTCTTAATCAAAACACTTAGGGTTATCATAAAGGAAATGTGTGCAGTTCGCAGTAACCACGGTAGTAAAACCTTATCTCGAGTTCTAAAAATCTGGTAATTTATTAATTTTGCCAGTTTCACAAAAATAAGTTTCAGGCGCTTGATGACAAAACAGGGGTAGAAACAGATAAAACTGAAGCTAAAGCTGTAATGTTAAACTTTGTCTTCAGGACTTATTCACAAAGAAAAATAAGGTAAAGTACCAATGAAAAGAGGAGCGTTACAGACGTCACGATGTGTGTGATGTTGAGAAGGAACTGTCATCGCTGAAACTGAACCGCGCCTCTGGGCCTGAATGTTAACTTTGTCAAAGATCATTCGGAATTTACAATACAATAGGCTCCGTTCTTAAAGACTGTTTACCGTTCGTCCCTCGAGGAGAGAACAGATTCCACTCTTACCTTATGAATAAAGGTAACAATGTAAATTCGATGGTTATTGATTTCTAAATAACTTTGTATTCAATACCATGCTAGCACCTATTAAAGGAAATGCTTTCGTGCAAGGTGAATATACCGGCCTGCAACTTACTCCCTCAGACACGGCGCTAATGTGCCGTGTGATGGGATCATCACCGTTCGCCTTCTGTATGAGTGACCGAAAGTGTTCTGTGTCTTACATGAACAGACGTTTAGCGAACGTCGCTGATATTTAGGGGAGTAAGTTATTCGACAAAGATTGATATAATACGTAAACATACGAGGGCTGTCCAGAAAGTAAGTTACGATTGATCGCGAAATGAAAATCACAGTGAAAATCAGAGATATTTCATTTGTAACAGTTAGCTACATCTTTCAGCTACTTCTCCACGTAGTCGCCGTTCTGACTCAGACATTCGTCGTAGCGTTGTACCAACTTTCCAATACCCTTATCATAGAAGGCAGCCGCCAGTGCTTTCCGCCAATTCTCTATGCTGGCCTAAAGCTTGTTGTCTGTGCCAAAATGTTGTCTTCATAGCCAGCGGTTCGTTTGAGCAGAGATGAAACTCAGTGGGAGACAATTACGGGCTGTATTGTGGGTAATCAAACATTTCCAATTGAAACGATGCAGGAACATCTTCATTGCCCCTGCAGAATGAGGCTGAGAATTGTCTTGAAGAAGAAACCGCACGACAGTTACGTAATGTTGGTTGCATAGCTTCAGGGGAAAATTCTCACCAGGCCCTCGTACTTGGCGGGAGACACTATTTTCTATAACATCTTTACGCGCTCACTAAGAGCTCAGGAATGAAAAGAGCGACATAATTCTACCTAGAGCCATACTAGAGACACTGCCCAACACATCTTTGCAAAGTTTATCGCATTTTCATAGTCGTTTCCATTTCGCGACCGATCGTAACTTACTTTCTGGACAGCCCTCGTATATTGATCAAATTCCACACTATTGTGAAACGTGACTGTTACCTCCTATGAAGATAAAACAGAGTAACACGTCTTACGAAACATGTACATGCAGCTTTCTTCTACTAGGTGGTTCATGGGACACAACTGGTCAGTCAAGAGTCAAGTGATCGATATACCAAGAATTGTGGGTGGGAATGTGAAGTGTAGCGATCACGTGTACTCAGTTTTAGGTACTGCAAAGGTAAGAGTGACTTCATTAGTAAGATGCTATGTACTGTAGTTTGTTTACAAATAGGCCTGATGACAAATTTCTTGTGTGGTATGTACTGCAATTTTCCTCAGCTGTGATATCCATACCAGGTAAACAAGCAACCATACAGAGGAAGCAATATTAATGGATCAGATGCGTTTGACAGCGGGGAGAAGTATTAATGCTTCACACAGATTGAAAATTGTTAAAATTATTGCAACCGTTGTTTCTCCGCCCGCACAGAGGAACGCGTTAAACATGAGGAGTGGCGTCAGCCTCGGATCTTATATGTTCTGCGGATTAACGAGGGTAGATGACAAGTTGGCTACTAGCCTGGCTGTGGTTTTTACTTCGTTCTGCACATCCAAGTAGGTAAATACCGGGCTGATACCCACGTCCCACCTCTGACAGACTACGGAAACATTTAGAAAACGTTCTCGCACTTGCACATGAGATTTACATCACGTGCAGAGAGATGGGAGACATTCTTAGGAAGAATCTTAAGGAAATATACTTCATTCACTGAAGGAGTCTCTCACAAGGCATCGACCGTTTCTTGAATACTGTTCATCAATCTGGGCCCGTTATCAGGTAGGAATCCTTGAGCGAAATATAAAAACTGGCGTGACACAAAAACTGCAATAGATCCAGTTTCTCGTTTGGGTTTAGACAATGAGCAACGACTTGCCTGATTTGCTATAATTTTCTCTAGTTCAATGAAAACAAGTTTAGGTTAGTAGATACTCTTTTAAAACTATTTCCTCTTTGTTTTTAAAGTGTTATACCAGCTGGCCATATGTCCCTTTCGTGTCTGGCCGTCTAACCGTGACATGGGTGAGATGGTCAAGTGTTAAACAACTAAAAAAATAAAATAAATTCGTAGTTAGTTTTGAAATTTGAAATAACTTCTTGAATGAAGTCTTATTTTGTTTGTTATGACTATACAAAGCAATATATGCAAATTTTCCAGTGTTTTTTGTGTATTAGGATTTGATATTGGCAGTTGAAAAAATCATGGTCTCTTGCTTACTATTTTCCATCCATGAATTTAAAGTGGATGATATTTTATTTTATGTTACATCTTGAAATCTTTCTGTCTTTCGTTCGCTTAGAAGTGATATATCTAATAAAAAAAAAAGAAGATAAAAATTTGCTTTAAACGTAAGAGGCCTTCTCATTCCTTCAAAACTATGTGAGCACCGCACAGATATGGCTTGAATTCAAAGGCGTAGTTTCTGTGGCAGCTAAAACCAACATATCAAGTACATTAGTAAGATACGGAATAGATCCCTCGTGCTACAGAAATCAGATCGGGACACTCTTGCAGAAGTAACGAGAAAAGCATTTCGGGTTTCAAAGAACGAAAAATCTGTTTGACTGGCGATGTTTTACGGAAGTGCGAAACTGAGACCAGACTTCAGTGCAGTATATTTTTAGTAGTTTCTACAACGAAACAAAGTCTTGAAATCTGGCAGAAAATCCAAAGAGATTCTGGTTATATGTAAAGAACCCGAGCAGCAGGACATAAATACCTTTACTGTACGATAGTATGGTCACGTTGCTGATGACAGCGTCACTAAATCGCAGTCACTGAACACAGATTCCCTACAGCCCTAAAAAAAAAAGGAAAAAAAAGCAGCAAATATTCGAAAGTTCGAATCAAGAACAGCTGCCGACCTGAGTAAATGGGAAACTGATACTCTCGGTCTACCGAAGCAACTTAGTCACTCATGCAGGCAAGACTTCCTGTTGAGACTGCATTCCATTTAGATTTATCTCTGAGTATGCTGATGAAATAACTCCACTTGTATCAGTGACGTAATATCGCTGACTAGACAAACGATCCGCACGGAAATACGAGTGAGAGTAATCCGCTGAATTACGGACCCATATAACGGGCATCGATTTGAAGTTTGGACGTTCGGAAACACCTCGGAGAAAAAGACCTACTGAGAGATAAGCAGCACTGATTCAGAAAATATAACTCTTGAGAAAAACTATTAGCCCTTTATTCACACGAAGAAACGAGTGTTATCGACAGCGGATCTCAAGTTGGTTCCATATTCCTAGACTTCCAGAAAGCTTTTGACACCGTCCCTCACAAGCTTTTTCTTGCCAAATTGCTTGCCTATTGAGTCTCGTCTCATTTTCATAACTTGATTCGTAATTTTCTATCGGAAAAGTCACAGTTCGTAGTAACTGATGGGGAAATCATGGAGTGGAACAGAAATACTACCCGATGTTTCCCTAGGAAGAATTATAGATTATCAGCTGTTCTAATTGATACTCGTACAAGCGACGGAGGAGACAGTCTGCACAGCTATCTTAGAATGTTCGTAGGTGATGCTGCCGCTACCGACTAGTAACGTCACCAGAAAATCAAAATAGTTGCAGAATGATGTGAGAAGTAGGTATTGACGCTAAACAATGAAAAGTGTAGGGCACACTGCCATATGAATACTTAAAAATATCCCCTAAATTTTCGGAAGATGATAATCCACATAAATTTAAAGGTTATTGATTCAGCTCAGTACGTAGGGTTTACAACTATACGAACAAATTAAAATGGAATCATAAGATAGAATATGTTAAGGTAAAGGCTGAGTCATACCGCTAAAACTTTTTTTTCCCAAAAATGTACGGTTTAAACATTAAAACCGATGCAATTCCTTTGTGGGTACGGCATCTCACAACAACTTTAAAAATGATAACTGGGTCCGCCCTTCCAGATTAATTGTCGTACAGAGGGGATCTCACTCTTCAATGATATAAAACATACGTAAAAAAAAGAAATAACACATGACTTAAAATGAAATAAGAACTATATCTACGCTCTAAAAGAAGGATTAAGACTTTCTTGAGTAATTTGATCTGAAAACCAAGCAACGGTGCTAAAAAAGGATCTTAAATCAAGGGCGCCATTGGAAAAAAAACGTTACGCTTAACTATGCCTTAAATAAAAAAGTTTCACCAATACTTGGACGAAATCTCAGACATCATAAGCCTGAAACAACTTTCCTCAACATAATTTCAAAAGCACCTTGCTTGACATGAATCACAGGCTAGACAAAATATTTCACTCTAAGGAAATTTCACCCAAGAGGAGAGCTATAAAAAATATTTGCTTCTAAAACAATTAGAAAAACATTTAGCAATGATAAAAGTGCCTGCTCATACATAAATTATAACAGCACTGAATCAACAGGCATCAACACGAGTACACAGACGTTAAAGAAACTCTTGGAAAACCAAGGACTGATAGATCTGGAAGCGTCTGGCCACACAGTATCCTACTCAAAATATAGAATTGAACACAATGGTCTCAAACAGAGCCAGACTACTAAATAAAATTAAACGATGGCGTATATTACTACCAAAGCTGACAAAAGTTTGCGCATCAAATTGTAAAGCTGACCATTTATTTGTTTGCGTTCTCTCTTCTTTGCCACGATGAAAATCCACAAGCAATACAGTAAAATTCATCCAAAATGCCGAATGATAGGGGACGTAGTTGTTGCAGTCGTTGACCTTTAGATAAAACAGACATATTCGACAGCGCACACACAACTCGAAATGTCGAAGGAGTTTTAGCTGGCCCAGCGAGCATTACTCATGACATCAATGCCCAGTTTAAACTCCAAACATAACTGGAACCCCATTTATCTTGCAGGTAACCCTGAAAACATCTACTACAAATGCTGCCGCCGAACTTCCGTCGATGGTTAACAGCATCAGCTCCTCATCCGAACAGCTCACCCCCAGTCCCACAATTCCCACTAGCCCTGGCATTCGCTGACGAGATACCAGGACCCGATTCATGTAAAGCACTTTGAGGCCTCACCGCGCGACCCTGTTGCTACCTAGCTTGACACTGCAGAAGGCGTTGCCAAGAGACGCTGCTCGGTGTTTGAATATCGATAGCGGACTCATCTTGCCCCTCTTACACAAAACCAAGAAGGGCTAAACGTGGATTCATAGTTATGATGAGCTTTATTGTAACTAAAACTGGTTGAGATGAACCAGAACAAGTTTCTTGGTTTTAGAGTTAAGGAGAAAGTAACCGACTGGTGATTTTTTGGTCAACTTAACATTGTCCTATGAAACTCGTTACACATTTTCCACAATTCGCTATCCACCTTTACTGTGCGCCGAATGGTTCTTAATATAGGTCAACGCGAAGAAAATCCGGGCTACGACCTTGGTTCTTCCCCCTAACCGGTCCTTGATGCGCGAGAGAGATGTTGTTACAGGGCGTATTCCATTTATTTTTAATACTACTTGAGTATCTTCTCAGGTAAGAGGTTGCCAATTGTCCAAAAACTACTAAGCGGCGAATTATATGAAGCCAACACAAGCTTAGCTGGAGTGATCTTATGCATTTCATGTATTGACGTGTTAAACGCAAAAGGCAGCGACCTGACTGGACTATCCAAAAGTGAGTGACTACGGGAATGATAAATGATTGAATCTGATTTTAGTTAGCGGTTGATTTTCTCCGTAAAATAAGACTGCGGAAAATAGGGTACAGTAGTGACATGAGAAATGATATGGTCAAAGGAAAACTTGCTAAAAGAACTGGAAAGGATCCGATACCTAAGACCTGGTCTGCCACAGCCTATAGAAAATTGTATGATAACATCCACTGTAGCTGACCCACTCGGAATGAGGCAAACAAATGTACTGAATACACCCATAGCAACAACTATGGAGCGATGCAAATGTTTTAGTGTGAGGAAACAGTCCTACATAACCCTAGAAGATTTTATCCATTGGGCTATTTTCTGTGGAAGAGCACAACAGACCTCGATACTTGTTGAGATTCCATTTAGCTACCTCACATAACTTACACTGTGCAACTACTTTCCTAACACCTTTGTAAAACGTGTTTAAAGTGAAGTGATAATTTATTGAACAGTTTTAGCGAAATCCAAATAACAAACACACAATGGCTGATGGCAGTTATTGGAAACAACCGGTATCAGGTGCTTT
The DNA here is from genome assembly GCF_021461385.2 of Schistocerca piceifrons. Classification (NCBI taxonomy): domain Eukaryota; kingdom Metazoa; phylum Arthropoda; class Insecta; order Orthoptera; family Acrididae; genus Schistocerca; species Schistocerca piceifrons. Next base: position 12,520,429 of record NC_060143.1, read on the forward strand.
GGCAAACCTATCTGCAACTGATTGTTCTACCGAGTTCGATAACACACTAAATATTTTACAATCACATGTTCATCAATTAAATCACGTTGACCAAGATTTTCCAGGTTTTTCCCAAGCTCTGCATCCTGTCCTAACCTGTCGTTCAGATTGCTAAATAACATAGGTATCTCAGTTAAGACCACATCCACACCTTCAGATGATTCCTCAGTTACATGGTGACTCTTTCTGTAACATCTGATTCAACATAAGCTTAATCTGATTTTCAGAATAATGAATATGCTTAAACCGGAATTTAAAGGTTGCGATGAATACCACTCATTGCTTTGTATCCCGCCTGGAAAGCAGCGTGTGGGTCTGTAAACTGAAGTGTAGGCCAAATGCAGGAAGTGAGTAGGAGCAGGAAAAGGTGAAAATCTCTCGGTACTGCTCTTAGAAATGGTTTTACTATATCACAATATTAACTGAATACATAACTTTGCACTGAGGTGTGACGCCTTAAATCCGTCGTAAATACGAGGTGCATTCAAGTTCTAAGGCCTCCGATTTTTTTTCTAATTAACTACTCACCCGAAATCGATGAAACTGGCGTTACTTCTCGACGTAATCGCCCTGCAGACGCACAAATTTTTCACAACGCTGACGCCATGATTCCATGGCAGCGGCGAAGGCTTCTTTAGGAGTCTGTTTTGACCACTGGAAAATCGCTGAGGCAATAGCAGCATGGCTGGTGAATGTGCGGCCACGGATAGTGTCTTTCATTGTTGGAAAAATCGAAAAGTCACTAGGAGCCAGGTCAGGCGAGTAGGGAGCATGACGAATCACTTCAAAGATGTTATCACGAAGAAACTGTTGCGTAACGTTAGCTCGATGTGCGGGTGCGCTGTCTTGGTGAAACAGCACACGCGCAGCCCTTCCCGAACGTTTTTGTTGCAGTGCACGAAGGAATTTGTTCTTCAAAACATTTTCGTAGGATGCACCTGTTACCGTAGTGCCCTTTGGAACGCAATGGGTAAGGATTACGCCCTCGCTGTCCCAGAACATGGACACCATCATTTTTTCAGCACTGGCGGTTACCCGAAATTTTTTTGGTGGCGGTGAATCTGTGTGCTTCCATTGAGCTGACTGGCGCTTTGTTTCTGGATTGAAAAATGGCATCCACGTCTCATCCATTGTCACAACCGACGAAAAGGAAGTCCCATTCATGCTGTCGTTGCGCGTCAACATTGCTTGGCAACATGCCACACGGGCAGCCATGTGGTCGTCCGTCAGCATTCGTGACACCCACCTGGATGACACTTTTCGCATTTTCAGGTCGTCATGCAGGATTGTGTGCACAGAACCCACAGAAATGCCAACTCTGGAGGCGATCTGTACAACAGTCATTCGGCGATGCCCCAAAACAATTCTCTCCACTTTCTCGATCATGTCGTCAGACCGGCTTGTGCGAGCCCGAGGTTGTTTCAGTTTGTTGTCACACGATGTTCTGCCTTCATTAAACTGTCACACCCACGAACGCCCTTTCGACATATCCATAACTCCATCACCACATGTCTCCTTCAACTGTCGATGAATTTCAGTTGGTTTCACACCACGCAAATTCAGAAAACGAATGATTGCACGCTGTTCAAGTAAGGAAAACGTCGCCATTTTAAGTATTTAAAACAGTTCTCATTCTCGCCGCTGGCGGTAAAATTCCATCTGCCGTACGGTGCTGCCATCTCTGGGACGTATTGACAATGAACGCGGCCTCAGTTTAAAACAATGCGCATGTTTTTATCTCTTTCCAGTCCGGAGAAAAAAAATCGGCGGCCTTAGAATTTGAATGCACCTCGTAGTACATAGTCTCAATAGCAAGTCAACACCCTGTGAGGTTGAATCGATGTTTCCAGGTCGTCTGTTCTTGATGAAATGCCTGAATGTGGAGTGGAGCTCGTAGATCTGGACAGAGCCGGCTAGAGGGCTATGTCGTCGGTGTCTGGTAGTGCCAACTTACGAACTTGCACCTACACTCTGGCATCGTTGCCATCGATACCACATCCCTCCGCCCTGAAACGACGCGCCGTCGTTGAGTATGGCTTCTGATGGCGGGTGGAGGGACCCAGGGGCGGCGCAGCTGAGGGGGCGGACAGAAGAACTGCTGGGGCGTGCTGTCCAACTGCGACCCCGAATTGCTCGCGAGGGGGTGAGGAAAAACGCCCCATGGGAAACCTGCCCAGGCTGCGCACCGCCACTGGGTATGCTCGGATGAGGTGGTGAAGCAACGACCTCCATGTGCGATGGCGACGGCGGCGTGATGGCAGCCTCAGCGTCCATCGGTGCCGGCATCTGCGACTTAAACCCACACACAAAGCATTCAGCGTCGCCGTTCAACTGCCGGTGGAACGGGGCTGAGGTCAGATGCCGAATGCCATTAGCAACACCGAGCACTTCAAACTCTGAGGACACGAATTGGGAGCCATTGTCGGAGACAATAACTTCAGGAAGGCCCTCAATGGAAAAATAGACGTCGAAGCCCGAACAGTACTCGCAGATGTTCAAAAATGGTTCAAATGGCTCAGAGCACTATGGGACTTAATATCTGAGGTCATCAGTCCCCTAGAACTTAGAACTACTTAAACATAACTAACCTAAGGACATCACACACATCCATGCCCGAGGCAGGATTCGAACCTGCGACCGTAGCAGTCACGCGGTTCCAGACTGAAGCGCCTAGAACCACTCGGCCACAACGGCCCGCACTCGCAGATGAAGACATAGGCACAACAAAAAGAAAGCTGCTGTATGCATCAATGACTATCAATTAGAGGGTGTCCCAGGAAGGGTCCGCAAAATCAATAGGAACGCGCAGCCAAGGCGCAGTAGGACTCGGCCACGCAAAGAAGTGCTGGTGGGGAGCAGATTGATGCTCCGTGTGAGAGCGATAATTAGCAAGCAAATTCTCAATTTATCAATGCCGACCCAATTGCAGTGACGACGCGCTAATTACTTCATCTGCACTATACCCCAATGACCAGCATGCAGCAACGAACGAGGTACAACCACACGAGACCGAGACTGACAATTGTCAGTTCGTAACAAGGTAACACCGTGGTGTACAGACAAGTTGTGACGTTGCGCAAAGTTACGCCATACAAGGGGATTACGAATCTGCGTAGCAGATTGAGGCCGTTGAGTACGAATATACTGATAAGAATCTGCAAAGCAGCGTCCGCGGCTGTCGCGGAAACAATGCGACGAAAATCCACCGGAAAACCATCAACTAATTCCTCATTTTGTGAATCAATAAACGTGTAGGACAGTTCGGAAGAATCAAATACTTCGTCAGGACCGATAGGTAGATGAGAAAGCATCAACATTGCCATGCTGGGCCGTAGGCCGAAACAAGATTTCGTAATTGTAGTTAGACAAGAACAAAGACCAACGTTGCAACTTTTGTGCCGTACGGGCCGGAACTGGCTTTGACGAGTGGAACAACGACGTCAAAGGCTTATGGTCGGTGACCAAATAGAACTTCCGACCGTACAAAAAATCATGAAACTGTCACTCCGTATACGAGGGGCGTTCAGAAAGTAAGCTCCGATCGGTCGCGAAATGGAAACGACTATGAAAATCCGATAAAGCTGCACAGATGTGTTGGGTAGTGTCTCTAGCATAACCCCAGTTAGCATCACGTCGCTCTTCTCATTTCTGAGCTCGCAGTGAGTGCGTAAAGATGTCTAGAAAATAGTGTCTGCCGCCAAGTACGAGGGCCTGGTGAGAAATTTCGCCTGAAGCTATGCAGCTAACATTACATAACTGTCGTGCTGTTTCTTCTTCAAGACAATTCTCAGCCGCATTCTGCAGGGGCAATGAAGATGCTCCTGCATCGTTTTCAAATGGAAATGTGAGATTACCCACAATACAGTCCGCAATTGTCTCCCCCTGAGTTTCATCTCTGGTCACATGAACTGCTGTCTTTGAAGACAACATTTTGACACACACAACGAGGTGTACGCCAGCGTGGAGAATTGGCGGAAAGGACTGGCGGCTGCCTTCTATGATGAGGCTATTGAAAAGTTGGTACAACGCTATGACAAAAGTCTAAGTCAGAACGGCGACTACGTAGAGAAGTAGCTGAAAGGTGTAGCTAATTGTTACAAGTAAAACATCTCTGATGTTCCCTGTGGTTTCAATTTGGCAATCAATCGGAGCTTACTTTCTGAACAGGCCTCGTACAATAGCTAAAGCTTCTTTCTCGATATGAGAATAGTTTTGCTGGGCAAAATTGGGCAACTTAGACGCAAAAGCGATAGGGCGATCGACAGAATTAATGCGGTGCGAGAGAACCGCACCGATACCTTGAGAAGATGCATCGACAGCCAAAACAACCAGTTTGGAGAGATCGAAAGGAATCAAACAGCGATCACTCAACGAAGTAGAATTGGGCTTGTGGAAAGCAGCGTCACATTCCGAAGACCAAACAGAAGGAACGTTCTTACGCCGAAGGCGATGCAAAGACGCTGCAATCTGCGCATCATTTGGTAGAAACCGAATATGTAATTCTGCCCAACAGACTTAAGTTCTTTCAAGTTCCTGGGCGCTGGCAAGTCTCTAATCGCACTGAGATGTGACGGCGTGGGGTGGATACCCTGTCCGTTAATCATGTTATAATACTGAATCGGAGTTTGAAAAAAGTTGCACTTGTCTCTGTTACACTCTAGTCCTGCCTGCAAAAGTACAGTAAATAAGGCACGCAAACTCTGCAAATGTTCATCAGGGGTGCGACCTGATACAACTGTACCGTCCAGATAGTTGGAACAACCAGGGACAGTGCACACAACTGCTGCAAATAAGACTGAAAAATACCAGGAGCCGAAGCACAACCGAACGGAAGGCGGCGAAACATTAACAATCCAAGGTTGGTATTGATCACAAAATTGCACTGCGACTGTTCGTCGAGCGGAGTCTGAAACTATGAATCCTGAAAGTCAATCGTGGAAAAGCATTTCCCTGCACCAAGCTAGTACTATGGGACTTAACTTCTAACGTCATCAGTCCCCTAGAACTTCGAACTACTTAAACCTAACTAACCTAAGGACATTACACACATCCATGTTCGAGGCAGGATTCTAACATGCGACCGTTGCGGTCGCTCGGTTCCAGACTGTAGCGCCTAGAACCGCTCGGCCGCCGTGCTAACAGTACAAACACCCGGGGTCACGTCGAACGCGAAAGTAGCCACGTCTAATGTATCTTGTCTGTCGACCAAGTCCACTACTTCCTGCAAAGACGCCTTTTAAAATCTGAAGATCTGCTCGCGGATGCGATGATCCGCCACATTCTGCGAAATAGCGTCCCTTAAAGATTATATCCGCACATAGCGTCCACACGATCAGTTAAAGTCACAATCAGAAGTTAGTACCTGAAGGTCCGCTAACCAAGATTTATTCGACTGAGTAGGGCCACGCCGGAGACGAAAGAATTTATAGCGCACAGCTACCACATTTACCCTGTCACGGAAGTGGGAGTTCAACGCATCAATCACTTCGTCGTACATTTTAGTTTCTGGGCGGGTGGTGAGAAACAACTTGAGTACACAGTATAACAACACCCGCGCTGGCAATGAAAAAGGCAAGACGCTCTGTACCTGGTATGTTGTGTACTGCGAAGTGTGCCTCGAGCTGGGCGATGTACGCCGGGCAGCGTTCAACGTCAAGATTGATGGCACGAAAAAGAGGCGCCGAAGTAGCTGCAGTTTGTATGACCAGTCCATTTATGGCAGCAAACAGCTGTGTCATTTGCCGAATCTGGAAACGTACAAGATCGGACAGCGAAGCCTGTTGCTGTGGCGAAGCCATGGTATACGCAAAGGAAAGTCTTATTGTAACTGGAGGAAGCAGTCGTACGCCCATACGGTCACACGGGGATGTCACAAAAAAGCTAAAGCACAACCGAGCAAAAAAAGAAAGTTCCATGTGGCTTTTCGCGGATGATGCTGTAGTATACAGAGAAGTTGCAGCATTAGAAAATTGTAGCGAAATGCAGGAAGATCTGCAGCGGATAGGCACTTGGTGCAGGGAGTGGCAACTGACCCTTAACATAGACAAATGTAATGTATTGCGAATACATAGAAAGAGGATCCTTTATTGTATGATTATATGATTGCGGAACAAACACTGGTAGCAGTTTCTTCTGTAAAACATCTGGGAGTATGCGTGCGGAACGATTTGAAGTGGAATGATCATACAAAATTAATTGTTGGTAAGGCGGGTACCAGGTTGAGATTCTTTGGGAGAGTCCTTAGAAAATGTAGTCCATCAACAAAGGAGGTGGCTTACAAAACACTCGTTCGACCTATACTTGAATATTGCTCATCAGTGTGGGATCCGTACCAGATCGGGTTGACGGAGGAGATAGAGAAGATCCAAAGAAGAGCGGCGGGTTTGTCACAGGGTTATTTGGTAACCGTGATAGCGTTACGGAGATGTTTAGCAAACTCAAGTGGCAGACTCTGCAAGAGAGGCGCTCTGCATCGAGGTGTAGCTGCTCGCCAGGTTTCGAGAGGGTGCGTTTCTGGATGAGGTATCGAATATATTGCTTCCCCCTACTTATACCTCCCGAGGAAATCACGAATGTAAAATTAGAGAGATTAGAGCGCGGACGGAGGCTTTCAGACAGTCGTTCTTCCCGCGAACCATACGCGACTGGAACAGGAAATGGAGGTAATGACAGTGGCACGTTAAGTGACCTCTGCCACACACCGTTGGGTGGCTTGCGGAGTATAAATGTAGATGTAGAAGGAAATGATAGGAGAGGAAATCTCACCCTCGTCGCCAGCTTTTGTATCCCGCCAGTCTGCTCCTGAAAACTGAAGTGTAGGCCGAATGTAGGAAGTGAGTAGGAGCAGGAAAAGGTGAAAATCTCTCGGTATTGCTATTAGAAATGGTTTTACTATATCACAATATTAACTGAAAACATAACTTTGCACTGAGGTGGGAAGCCTTAGACCCATCGTAAGTAGTACATAGTCTGTGTAGCACGCCAACACCCTGTGTGGTTGAAGCGATGTTTCCAGGCCGTCTGTTCTTGATGAAATGGCTGAATCTGGAGCGGAGCTCGTAGATCTGGACAGCGCCGGCTAGAGGGCGCTGTCGTCGGTGTCTCGTAGTGCCAACTTATGAACTTGCACCTACTGCGTGGCTTCGTTGCTATCGATACCACACATTGGGCAATGTGACCAGTTTTTCTGGCGTAGCAAGTATCCAACTTCGTGCCTTGTTATCCGTCACCAAATCAAAGGTTTTATATTCGAGGTAAAACCTAAACTTTTCCAGTGCGAAGAGAACCGGTAAGCCTTCCAACTCTTAAACTTAGTGCTAACAGGTGCATTCGGCTTCCTTTTCTCGAAGTAACACTGAAGCAAGACCACTATTAGATGCATCAGTTTGCACCACAGAATCATGATCGAAGTCCAGATACCCAAAACGGAAGAGCTAGCTAAAGCCCTTTTTGGGGAAACAAAGGCTGCCTGGTGAAGGTGAGTCTAACAGATTTCGGCGCTGCTGGTTGAGGGCTTGGCAAGCTGAGTAAAGTTCAGGGTCAACTTGCGAAACAAAAATTGGCATCGCGGGCACACTTTTTTATCATTAGGTGGTCATAGGTTGTAGACAGCTTTAGTCGTACTTTGGTCAATGATCAGCCCACTTCCCGGTACAACGTGGCCGAGAAAGGAAATTTGATTATAATGAACTAATGTTGGAAGCCTTGATACTCAATCCAGCTTCCTTAACTCTACGTAAAAGATTAGATTAGATTAGATTAATACTAGTTCCATGGATCATGAATACGATATTTCGTAATGATGTGGAACTAGTCGAATTTTCTAATACATGACATAATTAGGTTAATTTAACAACATACTTAAGTTAATATAACAACTTTATTTTTTTGTGTTTTTAGTTTTTTTTATTTTTTATTTTTATTTTTTTATTTTTTAAATACTTTTTTCTTTTTTTTTCTTAATTTATATCTAAAAATTCCTCTATGGAGTAGAAGGAGTTGTCATTCAGAAATTCTTTTAATTTCTTCTTAAATACTTGTTGGTTATCTGTCAGACTTTTGATACTATTTGGTAAGTGACCAAAGACTTTAGTGCCAGTATAATTCACCCCTTTCTGTGCCAAAGTTAGATTTAATCTTGAATAGTGAAGATCATCCTTTCTCCTAGTATTGTAGTTATGCACACTGCTATTACTTTTGAATTGGGTTTGGTTGTTAATAACAAATTTCGTAAGAGAGTATATATACTGAGAAGCTACTGTGAATATCCCTAGATCCTTAAATAAATGTCTGCAGGATGATCTAATGCGCTCAAGATGTTCATCAAGGTTTAGATGTATAGGACTACATATTCAAGCTAGCTTTGAATGCAGCGAAATTTCAAATCCCCCAAAAACTGCATCTAATAAGCTAGACAGTACAGAGGCTCCAGTGGCCAATCGAAAGGAAATGTGATTAAATTCAAAGAAATTATGGTCTTCTCTTTCGGAATCTCATAATGAGCTTTGTTTAAAGCAATGATGCTAAAGGGCCACAGGAAAGAAAGAGAAACAATCCTGTAAATCAGGCAACCCTACTGAATCCTAAATGAGCTTCTGATTTTAGACGCGATAGCCCGACGTCAGCCGATAATCCGCCTCACCTGACGTAAGAACTAAGAACAAGGGGAACGCACGAGCAGATCTCAAAGGCGTAATCATCCCATCCTCCAGACCTTACGTAACTGTTTCATCCATTGAAAAACGCTAAGGTGTTTGTCTAACAAGAATGTATTCTTTTAATAGAATGCAGTACTGAATTCTGTTAGCTACTCCAAGATTTCAGATTAAAACTTCTGGAAACTGCTCTATAATTTGACGTGTCTTTTGGTAATTTGGTTGGATTTCGTCATACTGCTTCTGCATTTTCGTTGTAGCCAGTGGCAATTAAAATCTGTTTCTTTGTTTTACTGAAAGTGTAATGAACCCCGTCAACTCGGACCCAAAATTTTGGAAGCCAGGCTCTGTCTGCTACAAGCCAAGGCAAAGTGGGGAGTGATAGAGGAGTAACATGTCTTTAAGCTCCTTGGTTCAGTTAACCCGGCTGGTAGTATCTTGTGAGAATCGCTACCAAGGGCTACAAGTGGAGATGGTCAACGGTTTTGAAGGCGGGAGAGGACTTGGCAACAAGTATACAACGCCTTGAGCGACCGGTGGGGTGACGCATCGCCTGGAGCCTACATCAGTCGCATCAAGTTAGAATGTTGGTTCAAAAATTGGGTGCAAATGCTAAGGCGGTCCCATCGCACGAGACACATGCGAATTGGACAAGGGCTACCCGCCACTAGACCAGATGTGCTAAAAAGTTAGTCCATCTACGAACTGCTACTGTCAACATTGAAACCATACCTGTAAGAATCCGGGCGTTTGCTGAAACGGCACATAGGCAATGCACGTATCCAAGAAACGAAATGGACAGTAGCGAAGGCCTGGGAGATCGACGATGGATACAAACTGTACTATAAAGTCACAAACAGCACTCGTAATGGCATAGGCACTGCGACTGTCAATAAGTATCAGGACAGTATCACAAAGGTATGCCGAATGTCTGATCGACTCATGAGTGTAAAAATCGAATCTTGCACGTCTACACTTCGAACTGTGTCCTGCTACACGCCCCAAGCCGTATGCCCTGATGAAGAGGAGGATGAATTGTGGACAGAATTAGATACCCATCTACATACTATTGACCCTGAAGAATATCTGATAATATGAGCGACCTCAATGGTTACGTAGGATCAGCTAGAAATGGGTATGACCGATGTCGTGGTGGAAATGGATATGCCACTGTTAATGAGGATGGGACACGGATTCTGGATTTTGCCAAAGTACAAGAGCCTGTGGTGACCAATACATTCTTCAAGAATAGCCATACACATCAGATAACCTATACAAGTCGTGGGAACAAGACTCAAATTGCTTACAAGGAGACGCAACTTGAAGTTGGTAACTGACGTTAAAGTCATCCCCTCAGAATCAAATACCCACCAGCATTGGCCTCTTGCCATGGACCTCAAGTCGAATATCCACAGCCGAGATTGTCCCCAAATAATTCGAGTGCAGAGAATCAAATGGTGGCGTACGTCAGAACGAAAAAGCTCATCTCACCACTGCTCATACGGCCATCGACATACGGACTGGCCAGCATCAGACGTACGGAACAGCATTACCAGCCAATCCCATCGTGCAGTGAATAAAATTCCTGGCAGGACGAAACCAGGCAAGCGAGCAGTCAATAAGCAGGTCTGGTGGTGGAATGAAGACGTGGACACATCTGTGAAGGAGAAGAAGAAGGTTTTCAAAGTTTGTTTCCAGTCCCATACTAATGAAGATCTGCAACGCTACAAGACGCAAAAATTGGCTGCCAAGTGAGCAGTTGCAGCAGCCAAATCTTCTTACTTCGACCGTGTGTATGATGATCTAGACACAGCTGAAGGAGTAAATGAAAATTATCACTTTGCCAAACCAGGCCATTCAGCCATCCAGATCACTGGTTATGTCAAACAAGTAAAGGACGAAGAGCGTTGACTCCTTCGAGACACTCTCAACGTTCTCCACAGGTGGAGTAATTACTTCTTCCAGATCAGCAATGAGGAGTTTGACCATCCTCCAATACCGAGTGCTGAGCCGGTTGTTGGACCTGTACTTACCATCTGGGAGGTCAAGGAAGCAGTGAAGAAGATGACGAATGGGAAGGCTGTTGGCCCTGATGACACCCCAGCTGAAGTATGGAAGATCCTTGACAAAGGAGCGACAATTCTTACTGTCCTCTGCAACCGAATCATTGATGAGGATGTAGTCTGAACAACTAGTGTCACACTGCTATTTTGGAAACTAAGAAGTGATATGACAGAATGCTCTCAGTATCGACCAGTTCGACTGCTTTGTCACATGATGAACATATTTGAACGGGTTATAGACATTAGGATCCTCGCAATTTTTCATATTACTCCAAATCAATGCGGGTTTATCAAAGGAAGTGCAACCTTCGGGCATGGATGTGTGTGATGTCCTTAGGTTAGTTAGGTTTAAGTAGTTCTAAGTTCTAGGGGACTGATGACCTCAGATGTTAAGTCCCATAGTGCTCAGAGCCATTTGAACCATTTTTTTGCAACCTTGTATGCAATTCATGCCGCTCGGTTAAACCTTCAGAAGAACAAGGATAGTCATATATTATCCCTAGATCTGGAAAAGGCCTTCGACCGTGTCCCACACCATCTTATTTGGCATGCATTGCGATCTCACAATGTCCTTGAAGCGTACGTCCGATGGATCTTACTGCTGTATGGAAATGTCTCCAGCTATGTCTAATGTACAGTGGGAACATCAGCCCCTTTTTACTACCAATGTCGGAGTAGATCAAGGTTCAGCACTGTCACCCCTATTGTTTATCATCTGTATGGACACTGTGGCATACGACCTACAGTCACCCACACTCTTGGTCACTTCTATAAGCTGCCGATGTTTTACTGGCAAGCGAACACCGAGAAGACCTTCAGGAACAGACGCAGCAATGGAATCAGCGTCTTGTAAATTTGCTCTCCGACTGATTATAAAGAGGACAGAATACATGGAAGGTGGTATTCAGTCCGATGGGACCATCAAAGCCGATGGAGGAGACCTGAAGAAAGTGGAGCAATTCATTTATATTGGCTCACTCATAGACAGTGATGGTGAAAGTGTGCTGGGTGTCGTGCCCTCGTTAACACAGCCTGGATGAAATGACGCCAGGTGGCCGGCGTCTTATGTGATCGCCATGTGCCTTTATACCTTAAGTTAAAGGTTTATAGGACTGTAGTTCGCCCAGTCGCACTTTATGGGTCGTATGTTGGCCGACGACGTCGAAACATGATCAGGCTCTCCACGTGATGGAAATGTATATGCTCCGACAGTCTCTTGAGCTTACACTGTTTGGCAATGCAACAAACATCGACGTTCGACGGCGACTTGGCATTGCACCCATCTCAGACAAAGTACAGGAAACACAGGTTAAGATGGTGCGTCCTACGCGCAGCAAAGCAGACTCGGTGGCAAGAACAGATATGCACCTGAACATAAATGGCCGATGACCTCGTGGCAGACCGAAGACACGATAGATGGACCGTATTAAGAAGGGTATGGAATTAGTCGAAGCCACCTATTAAGATGCCTCTGACAGACCAAAATGGAGGCAGATGTGTCAACAGGAGGATCCTGTTAGCGCGGGATAAACGCTATGGAGAAGACCGAATATGTTATGAGCTACTTTACTTGACGTGCTGTGAGCTGTTAGCTACGTGAAGAAAGGAAATTGTTTCGTGGAAACAAATGTGAGTGAATTAACGAGAAACTAGTGCGTGAGCAGTCAGTTCAGTAAAGTGACAAAAATTTTATGTTTCGTGAAATTTCTATACAGTGTTGAGTGTTACAATTTGCTATACTGTTAAATGTGTGCCAACTTATGTTTACTAGACTGGAACACATGACATTGGGAATTTTTTGCTTTAAGTTCTTGCTGAGCATTTTCTAGCGTTTCTTTGCAGGTACATTTCGCGACTCGAAAATTGTTGTGTAGCAGTATTATGTTTGTATCTGAGATTCTGGCTCAATCTGTCTTTGTTTAAGGCGTAAGTTTCCGCTACAATCAATAACTTCAGCAGTGTTTCGTAACAGTGAAATAGACTAAAGTAGGGATCGGTGATTTTGACTTTCTTATCGGATGTTGTTGTTGTCGTGGTCTTCAGTCCTGAGACTGGTTTGATGCAGCTCTCCATACTACTCAATACTGTGCAAGCTTCTTCATCACCCAGTACCTACTGCAACCTACATCCTTCTGAATCTGCTTAATGTATTCATCTCTTGGTCTCCCTCTACGATTTTCATCCTCCACGCTGCCCTCCAATACTAAATTGGTGATCCCCTGATGCCTCAAAACATGTCCTACCAACTGATCCCTTCTTCTAGTCAAGTTATGCCACAAACTTCTCTTCTCCCCAATCCTATTGAATACCTCCTCATTAGTTATGTGATCTACCCATCTAATCTTCAGCATTCTTCACTAGCACCATATTTCGAAAGTTTCTACTCTCTTCTTGTCCAAACTATTTATCGTCCATGTTTCACTTCCATACATGGCTACACTCCATACAAATGCTTTGAGAAACGACTTCCTGACACTTAAATCTATACTCGATGTTAACAAATTTCTCTTCTTCAGAAACGCTTTCCTTGCCATTGCCAGTCTACATTTTATATTCTCTCTACTTCGACCATCATCAGTTATTTTGCTCCCCTAATAGCAAAACTCCTTTACTACCTTAAGGGTCTCATTTCCTAATCTAATTCCCTCAGCATCACCCGACTTAACTCGACTACATTCCATTATCCTTGTTTTGCTTTTGTTGATGTTCATCTTATATCCTCCTTTCAAGACACTGTCCATTCCGTTCAACTGCTCTTCCAAGTCCTTTGCTGTCTCTGACAGAATTACAATGTCATCGTCGAACCTCAAAGTTTTTATTTCTTCTCCATGGATATTAATACCTATTCCGAATTTTTCTTTTGTTTCGTTTACTGCTTGCTCAATATACAGATTGAATAACATCGCAGAGAGGCTACAACCCTGTCTCACTCCCTTCCCAACCACTGCTTCCCCTTCATGCCCCTCGACTGCCATCTGGTTTCGGTACAAATTGTAAATAGCCTTTCGCTCCCTGTATTTTACCCCTGCCACCTTCAGAATTTGAAAGAGAGTATTCCAGTCAACATTGTCAAAAGCTTTCTCTAAGTGTATAAATGCTAGAAACGTAGGTTTGCCTTTCCTTAATCTATTTTCTAAGATAAGTCGTAGGGTCAGTATTGCCTCACGTGTTCCAATATTTCTACAGAATCCAAACTGATCTTCCCCGAAGTCGGCTTCTTCTAGTTTTTCCATTCGTCTGTGAAGAATTCGCCTAAGTATTTTCCAGCTGTGACTTATTAAACTGATAGTTCGGTAATTTTCACATCTGCCAACACCTGCTTTCTTTGGGATTGGAATTATTATATTCTTCTTGAAGTCCGAGGGTATTTCGCCTGTCTCAAACATTTTGCTCACGAGATAGTAGAGTTTCGTCAGGACTGGCTCTGCCAACGCTGTCAGTAGTTCTAATGGAATGTTGTCTACTCCTGGGGCCTTGTTTCGACTCAGGTCTCTTATCGGATAACACCTATAATAATGTGTTATGTATCGGTTTTGCTGCTTATTTATACATTTACATTACATTTCCTTAGCAACATAGTCTTCCTGCTAAGTTAGCGAAACAAAACTTTGGTGATGGTTGTTACACCTCAGGTACACATACAATTACAGGAATAATTGGCGCTTTTATCAGTTAATTACGGCATTGACTTATATGTTGAGGTAGGTAATCTGTACCCGTCTTGTGGCGTCATTCTTGTGGTTGGAGAGTTGTAGCCTTCCCCCTCATGTGAAATTACTGTCAACAATTCTCCGTCCTTATATTATAGACAAGAAGTCTTCTTCTTCCTCCAATGTAAAGTGCACTGGATTAATTCACTGGATCTAACGACTTAGATGGTTTCTTAATTTTCAGGATGTTGCCGATATTGACATCAGCGAAGGCGTCTAGGTTTTGTAAGATTTTTATTTATATATTTATTTTTAATTTATCCTTAGATTCCTCGGCTACTTGATTTCACTAAGACACGTGTCTCGACAGGTTGATCAGCTGCCCCTGCCGTCTCGTTTTAGGCAACCCGCACTATGTCATTATCAGGAACGGTTCAAATGGTTCAAAGGGCTCTGAGCACTATGAGACTCAACTGCTGAGGTCATTAGTCCCCTAGAACTTAGAACTAGTTAAACCTAACTAACCTAAGGACATCACATACATCCATGCCCGAGGCAGGATTCGAACCTGCGACCGCAGCAGCAGCGCGGTACTGGACTGAAGCGCCTAGAACCTCTCGGCCACAGCGACCGGCTATCTCCGTAAGTTTATTATATTTAAAGTACTTAATCTTTCGTAAATGGTTCAGCTATACGAGAAAGTTATTACTTCCAGGCCTCCCCTTTAAATTTCCTATTAACTTCATAGTTTCTGGTAATGAAACATACTTTATAAGGCAACGTTTCTGAATCATTTACGAACGATTAAGTACTGTAAAGAAAAGGAACTTACGGAGACATCCAAAACTTGTATGACTGCACCGCTAACTTCACAAAGAAAGACTGAAGACACCTGGTATATGAATAACATTAATACTTTCTCTGTATTAATTTATCTTGTCTCTTAATGATTCCCTTCACTGAAGGCCAATATCATGCCTCATCCTGGTAGTATTTATAGCTCAATGCAGTTCTTAGAGAGTCATTTAGCCCTCTCACTCGATTTTAGTAATCCGTGATTTTGTGCAACTAAGCTACAGTCGGCATCCTTACAGTTTCATATCGTCACATTTTGGACTGGGCATCTACCATTCGTGTAAAGACGAAGGCAAAGCACTGTACTCGCAGTCTGGATAAGCTGGGATCAGTTTGCCTGTCGGACATTTCAAGGTTCCCTAAATCACTTAAACTGAATGCAGCGGTGGCTCGTTGTTGAACTTCACGGTCTCTTCCCTAGTGCTCCACTTACAAAGGAAACTTAGAGTCGTGTGGTATTTTTGGTTGAAAGAGCCTCTGACTGAAAAGATATTCCTTCTTTCACAATGGTGATGACCTTTTGTTCATTGAAAAAGTTGTGTGTTACATCTGTTGTGGTTGAGTGTGAAGTTGTGTACCTTATTTGTTTTGCTTCACATCTTGAGCTCTTCCATTCAACTGTCCACTAGAACCCCCCCCCCTCCCCCCACCGTTTTTTCCACCAGGGCACAGATGTAGATCGGGGTAGTTTTGGTACTTCAAGAAATGAATACGTTTGATACAGTGGTATTCATAGAACGTCTGTCAATGCTGGTTATTTGTTTTTATGACAGTGATAGTAGTCACCTACAAAGAGTTTTGTGCAATTGTTGGAGGAGGAGGGGGGCGGGTCGGGGATGGCAAGCGCAAATCCACGCAAGGAAGCATCGTCACCACCAACAGGGCTGAAATGTGTTACAAGCTACCGGATACGTGTTTATCATTCACCAGACCGCTGTGTCTGTTCCGGTTATGAATATTAGAAGTCTCTGGGGAGCTGCCAACAAGTGCCGCGTGGTAGCCTTTAATCTGTTGCCGACACGTGAGCTAATATTTTCCCAGTGTATAGAGGGTTCAGAATCTTCTTGTGTTTGCAGCAGGTCACTGTATTGTATGTGCATTAAGTTTCAACATTAAATCTGCATGTAAAATGGATATAAACAATGTTGTTTGTAAAATCTTTCCGCAGCAGCTAATGTCGTTAACAGAATAGACAGAAAAGTTCTAATAGATTGTGTTGACACTAAGCTGTAAATTTCGTTACACGGCGGACGTACTGTTACTATATTTTATCGACTACTATCCGCAAAATCACTGCACATTAATGTCGAAATCTCTCTGTCTCTCTGTCTGTCTCTCTCTGATTACGATATTACCAGTAATGACAGAAAAGACTGTTTTAGTGAGGCGACTTACACATGAGAATGTAACAACCAACGAGAATACAGGAACTACTAAAATACAGTTCACGAATGTACCATCCAAGACAAAAGAAAAAAAACGACGCACCACGAATGAATTATCCGAATGGGACCGAAATCGATAGAAGTCATGTAAATGCCCGGACAAAAAAAAAAAAAAAAAAAAAAAAAGATTACAGTTTTAGGAAAATTTGATGAGTTTTTCAAGAGAAAGAGATTCACAAATTGAGCAAGTCAATAGCATGTTGGTGCGCCTCTGGTCATTATGCCAGCATTTATTCAAAAAATGGTTCAAATGGCTCTGAGCACTATGGGACTCAACTGCTGAGGTCATTAGTCCCCTAGAACTTAGAACTAGTTAAACCTAACTAACCTAAGGACATCACACACATCCATGCCCGAGGCAGGATTCGAACCT
The DNA here is from genome assembly GCF_021461385.2 of Schistocerca piceifrons. NCBI lineage: Eukaryota > Metazoa > Arthropoda > Insecta > Orthoptera > Acrididae > Schistocerca > Schistocerca piceifrons. The sequence continues at coordinate 12,537,508 of NC_060143.1, forward strand.
GCGACCGTAGCGGTCTCGCGGTTCCAGACTGCAGCGCCAGAACCGCGCGGCCACTTCGGCCGGCGCATTTATTCAGTTTGGGACTGATTGACAGACCCGTTGGATGTCCTCCTGAGGGATATCGTGCTAACGTTTGTACATTTACTTTAGATAATCAAAATCACAAGCTGGTTGGAGTGCTCTGAACATAGTGTTACAAACCTTGTCTGTTGGGAAGGGACCCGACGACCTTGTTGGCCAAAGTGGGATTTGTCAAGCACAAAGACAGGCCATAGAAACTCTTGCCGTGTGCGGGCGGACACTATCTTGCTGAAATGTAAGTCCAGGATTGCTAGCCATGAACGGCAAGTAAACAGAGCATAGAATATCGTCGACATACTTCTGTGTTTCTAGGGTGCCGCGGATGACAACCAAAGGGGTGCTGTTACGAAGAGGAATGGCATCCTAGACCATCACTCCTGATTGTCAGACCATGTGGTGAGTGACAAGAGGCAGGATGGTATCCCGTCGAGTCTGGGGAGTCTGAATACACTTCTTCGGTAATCATTCGAGGCTCAGTTCAAAGCGGAGCTCATCATTGAAGACAAATGTACTCCAGTAAATGAGAATCCATGCCAAAGACGTGTCTGGAGACACCCATGGCAGCGGTGGGGTACCAACATGACTGTCGCCCGCCATGCATCTGAATAACCATGAGCAAAGGTCTGGGTTACCGTTTCTTTTTGTAATAGGACCCCTTTGGTTGTCATCCGCGGCACCCTAGAAACACAGAAGTATGTCGACGAGATATAACGTTCTGTTCTTCCCTTTTTCTGAGATTGTAATCATTTCGCTACGGTCGCAGGTTCCAATCCTTCCTTGCGCATGGATGTGCGTGATGTCGTTAGGTTAGTTAGGTTTAAGTAGTTCTAAGTTCTAGGGGACTGATGACCTCAGAAGTTAAGTCCCATAGTGCTCAGAGCAATTTGAACCATTTTTTGTAATCATTTGTTTGTCTGCATGTGTGCATCACATCTAATGATTTCCGTCCCATTTGGATAATTACGAGCGTAATCCAAAAAGTAAGGTCTCCTATTTTTTTATAAGTACATAGACCTGTTTATTTCTACAATCGCTTACATCAGTTTACAGCTTGAACATTTAGCTATTTTTCGACATAATCACCATTTCTGTCGATACATTTTTGTAGACGCTGTGGCAGTTTTTGTATGCCCATGTCATACCAGCTCGCCGCCATGCTGTCAGAAAGTTATGAACCTCTTCTTTCACCTCGTCGTCGAAGCTGAATCGCTTTCCGGCCAAATGTTCTTTTAACTTAGGTAACAGGTAATAGTCCCTGGGCGCCAAATCAGCACTATAGGGTGGGTAGGTGATTATGTTCCACTGAAACTTTTGCAGGAGAGCAACGGTTTGCCGAGCGATGTGTGGGCGAGCGTTGTCATACGGAATGTGTACGCCCTCACTCAACATTCCTCTTCTCCGGTTCTGAATTGGCCGATAGAGTTTTTTCAGAGCCTCATAGTACCTGTCAGAGAGCATTCAGGGTGATCCACTGATCTTCACACATGGTTTGCTCAACCTTCAACACTGTCTCCTCAGAAATTGACGGTCTCCTGCTCCTTTGTTCGTCGTGAATTTCGGTCCGACCAGCTGCAAACTCTCTACACCACTTACGAACATTTTTGACATCCATGCATGACTCACCATACACTTCCGTCAATTGGCGATGGATTTCAAACGGCGCAGTGCCCTTTGCGTTCAAAAACCGAATAACTGCACGCAGTTCGCACTTGGCGATAACAGCCAAGTGGAGCTCTATTCTCAACTGCTGACAAGCCAAGACGGCGCCACAGCGCGGCGTGCGAATGTTTACACACAGCGCGTGAAGCACCCTTCATAACAGTGTGACCAACTGCCACACAAACAGTGTTCCGTACTTATAAGAAATAGGAGACCTTACTTTTGGAATTACCCTCGTATTTAGGGTGCGTCTTTTTTTAAATGTTACATTATAACTGACAACAGTATTAATTTCAGATAGCAACGCTTTAGGCAAAATAATTGTGCGATATATTACTAGGATACTTGATAAGGCGTCAGTCTGACAGCGAAAGTGATTTAAGTTTAAGTATGTTCTGTTTCTACATTGACCTATGTTTAGGTTCTAGTGGTCGACCTTCACAGACTTTGATGATTACGATATATTAAATTGTACTTGAACGCCGCATTTTAATATTAAATAAAAGGATGAACAATACCTTAAACTGCGACATACGGCATTTATATATAAAGAGTTATGTGTGCCAGTCACCTAATTAGTCACAAACATTTTTTTAGAACAACAGCTCTACAGACACAACTTACAAATTACTTTTATTAATGAAATGGAAATAATGATTTGCCCATTATCATTAACAAGATTCTCAGGGCCATTACCAGGGTTTTATATCGTACCTGCTCCGAGAGAGCTGGAACTGAGAGGCAGACTTGAATGGGAAAGCTGTCGTGCAGTTACAAGGCGATGTTCGGGCTGCAGGCGGCTGGTGGCACGGAGGGGGCGAGCGAGATACGCCTTTGGCTGCAGCCGGAGCTCGATATCCGCTCACACTCGGAACGCAAGTATCCTCTCTCTCTACTCTCGCCAGGAAGCGTCCCCTGCTACTGTTTTATTTCCCGTCCCAGCGACAAGTGTCCCTCTAGGGCGATCTCTATGCGTTCTCCAAAGATCTCTTCTTGGTCGGGGTCATGTCCCTTTCTAGCTCATATTCTTCTTATGGCCAATCAAATTATTAATCAACAACTTTGCCAGCCCTCTGTACCGTCTGCAAAACCAACATTCACGATGTTGTAGCCGAAGTTTTCATTCCCGATTTCAGTGGCTCATTATGGGGCCTGTCTAGTTCTCTCGTGCTGGGCTGTGTGAATATTATTCAGATAAGTAAGTCCTTCTGCTTCCAATTACTGAAGAGTACTAATATATAAAATTGAATCATACACTCCCATTGTCTCATTATTAAGGCATGTCAAGACATTCGTTATCTTGCAGAATCATATTGCCAGATTCCTGAGATGTAGTAACCAGGGTAGTCAATAGGCTAATGTGAGAGACTGAAAATGCGTCGAAAGGTAGCACGCACGTCAGTGTCTTGTTATTGGGCTCTTAGATTAGTCATAAATGGAATGAAAGCTAAAAAAAAATTAAAAAAATGACTCTGAGCACGATGGGACTTAACTTCTGAGGTCATCACTTCCCTAGAACTTAGAAGTACTTAAACCTAACTAACCTAAGGACATCACACACATCCATGCCCGAGGCAGGATTCGAACCTGCGACCGTAGCGGTCGCTCGGTTCCAGACTGTAGCGCCTAGAACCGCTCGGCCAACCCTAGCCGGCGAAAGCTACATAAATCGCCGCTTACACACTAGTTGTAATAACAGCGATAATACTTTGTACTAGTCACACCTATAATCAATTACAACCGACTGCGGGTAGCTTATGTTGTTAGAAGACATGTAACTGAACACTTTAGGTTCATACGTTCGTTTTGTCATAAACGTGTGTGCACGCTGGTGGAGCTACACTTTTTAGAATCCATTTGAAATCATCTGCAGAAATGCCTATTCTAATAACATAGGGTCACCTCTGAGAGCTCAGAACCTGACAAATAGATTTACACCAGATACAGTTATTGAAATGTTATCTTGAACGTGAGTATCCGCCTCCAAAGACAAGGTCGCTAACGCACGCCATTGCAGTGGAGCTCGACTCGGAGTTAGCGGAAGTGACTACTGTTGGTGGAAGAAATCTTCACCGCCAGTAGTTGCCGACAATTGGTGGCGTAAAGTTCTTGATAAGGAGACTTCGCGCCAATACCCTCTTCTCAATTCCAAATCTCTCTGGACCCTCTCCTGGATCGAGAGCGCGTAACATTGTCGATGGTGATCCGCCCTTTGGGTGGAATGTTAAGCTCGACATCCTCCCTTAAAGTTATGCGAGAGGTTTAGGTTATGGGCAGCCCTGAGTTACACCTATACAATACACGAACATGGCCGCTTTCTGTACACACAGTCACATATACTCAGGAAACACACTCTATACACGGACCCACTACAGTCGCATGTACATAGAAAGCACACTAAGACCATAAACCTTAAAAAGGTAGTCCATTGATCACGACCGGAGCAAACATCTCACGAAATCAGCGTCAAACGAAAAAAACAACAAAGAACGAAACTTCTCTAGCTTGAAGGGGGACCAGATGGCGCTATGGTTGGTCCGCTAGATGGCGCTGCCATAGGTCAAACGGATATCAACTGTGTTTCTAAATAGGAACCCCATTTTTTAATTCATATTCGTGTAGTACGTAAAGAAATATGAATGTTCTAATTGGACCACTTTTTTCGCTTCGTGATAGATGGCGCTGTAATAATCACAAACATATGGCTCACAATATTAGACGAACAGTTGGTAACAGGTAGGTCTTTTAAATTAAAATACAGAACGTATGTACGTTTGTGGCACAACCTGACCAGAAGAAGGGATCGGTTGGTAGGACATGTTCTGAGGCATCAAGGGATCACCAATTTAGTATTGGAGGGCAGCGTGGAGGGTAATAATCGTAGAGGGAGACCAAGAGACGAATACACTAAGCAGATTCAGAAGGATGTAGGTTGCAGTAGGTACTGGGAGATGAAAAAGCTTCCACAGAATAGAGTAGCATGGAGAGCTGCATCAAACCAGTCTCAGGACTGAAGACCACAACAACAACATGTACGTTTGAACATTTTATTTCGGTTGTTCCAATGTGATACATGTACCTTTGTCATCATTTCTGAGAACGCATGCTGTTACAGCGTGATTACCTGTAAATACCACATTAATGCAATAAATGCCAAAATGATGTCCGTCGACCTCAATGCATTTGGCAATATGTGTAACAAAATTCCTCTCAGGCCGACCGGAGTGGCCGCGCGGTTAAAGGCGCTTCAGTCTGGAACCGCACGACCGCTACGGTCGCAGGTTCGAATCCTGCCTCGGGCATGTATGTGTGTGATGTCCTTAGGTTAGTTAGGTTTAAGTAGTTCTAAGTTCTAGGGGACTTATGACCGCAGCAGTTGAGTCCCATAGTGCTCAGAGCCATTTGAACCATTTGAACATTCCTCTCAATAGCGAGTAGTTCGCCTTCCGTAATGTTCGCACATGTATTGACAATGCGCTGACGCATGTTGCCAGGCGTTGTCGGTGGATCACGATAGCAAATATCCTTCAACTTTCCCCACAGAAAGAAATCCAGGGACGTCAGATCCGGTGAACGTGCGGGCCATGGTATGGTGCTTTGACGACCAATCTACCTGTCATGAAATATGCTATTCAGTACCCCTTCAACCGCACGCGAGCTATGTACCGGACATCCATCATGTTGGAAGTACATCGCCATTCTGTCATGCAGTGAAATATCTTGTGGTGCGATCGGTAGAACATTGCGTAGGAAATCAGCATACATTGCACCATTTAGATTGCCCATAATGCCGCGCCATACATTAACCCGCCAAGGTCGCTAATGTTCCGCTTGTCGCAGCCATCGTGGATTTTCCGTTGCCCAATAGTGCATATTACGCCGGTTTACGTTACCGCTGTTGGTGAATGACGCTTCGTCCCTAAATTGAACGAGTGCAAAAAATCTGTCATCGTCTCGTGATTTCTCTTGTGCCCAGGGACAGAATTGTACACGATGTTCAAAGTCGTCGCCATGCAATTCCTGGTGCATAGGAATATGGTATGGGTGCAAACGATGTTGATGTAGCATCCTCAACACCGACGAGATTTCCGATTCTCGCGCAGTTTGTCTACTACTGATGTGCGGATTAGCCGCGACAGCAGCTGGAACACCTACTTGGGCATCATCATTTGTTGCAGGTCGTGGTTGACGTTTGGCATGTGGCTAACACATCCTGTTTCCTTAAATAACGTAACTATCCGGCGAACGGTCCGGACACTTGGATGATGTCGTCCAGGATACTGAGCAGCACACATAGCACAGGCCCGTTGGACATTTTGATCACAATAGCCACACATCAATACCATATAGACATTTTCCACAATTGGTAAACGGGCCATTTTAACACGGGTAATGTATCACGAAGCAAATACCGTCCGACTGGCGGAATGTTGCGTGATACCACCCACTTATACGTTTGTGACTATTACATCTATCATAAAGCGAAAAAAGTGGTGCAACTAAAACATTCATGTTTCTTTACGTACTACACGAATAAGTAATAAAAATAGGGGTTCCTATTTAAGAAAAACGCAGTTGATATCCGTTTGACCTATGGCATCGACATCTAGCGGGCCAACCATAGCGCCATCTGGTGTCTCCCTTCAAGCTCGACGAGTTTCGTTCTTTGTAGTTTTTTCGTTTGATACTTATTCCGTGAGATATTTGGCCCGGTCACTATCAATGGACCACCCTGCATACTGTGAGGGAAACGGCATTGTGTGCAGAAGAACAAAATCCTTTCCAATTAGATGACTGAACCTACATTTCGTAACCTCCCTGTCAATAACACTACAGAATTTTTTTTTCTTTAACTGATGCAGTATTAGTTTCTTCTGCACACTTCTTCAAGCAGTGGCACTGATTTATTAAGCGGATGAATGCTGTTGGAATAATCCACAGAAAAAGGCAATGCAGTTCTAGTAACTATAAGGGACATGGGAACGCTTCCTAAGTTTCTCGTCAGACGCTCACTGTCATGACCCATGATAGTATCCATGGCGGACATTTAAATTTCGTCAAAATTGTACCTTGGCAGTTCCTTATAGCCAAACCACCTGTGTCAGTGACCAGTAGACTGTCAGGTAGAGATAAATGCTGAGCGAGTTGCATCAAGAATAGAAGCTATCGCAGCATGGGGAAACTACCTAGCGCCCAAATCTGAAAGTAATTGTGACGCCGTGGAATACAGGGGTTACTGTCGTACTAGTGGCAATGCAGAGTTTAATAAGGCAAAGCTAGGTACAACGCAACAATAACTATTCAAGTGTCGGGCCAGCGGAAAAGAGCCGCTTAAAAGTGAAGTTGCGGAAGTCTCAAATCACTAGGGGAGCTAACAGCGATGCAAAACAGAACACATGATGTCATAGCCATCCCCACCGCCACAGAACCAATGGGAAGCGCCAACATAAATACCCCATCTTGCTTAACAAACGACCGATTACTGAGCGCAGATTGCCGACCACCCATGAGTCTCAACCCTTGTGTGAGTTGCAGTTATCCAGTGAGAGGAGAGGCTAGTTGTCTTCGATCGTCTATGGAACCACGAGTCCAGCTGGTAGGACGCTGCCGATGCCAGCTGCAATGCTAACCATCGAGCCAACACTGATGGGGTGCGGAGGCCGCCGTCACCCTCCAGGCCTGCTGGAAGCTTGGCCTGCGTGTCCTGGACACTGTCTGCAGTGCAGCCGCTCACCCCGTCCCTGAGGCCGACACTGAGGCCGCTGGCTGCGTGCTTTCACTGACGTGGTACGCCGTTGATTCTAGCGGCCTTAACTTTTACGTATGGAGAAACAAACCGTTGCCGACACGTGTCATGTGTAGACAGCTTTACCGACTGATTGCTAATGTGAAGTTTTTGTATGGTTGTCCTTCTGAGAAAGACGGGTTTAAATCCGTCGAAATCATTTGAAAACAACCAGTTACTGCCAATGGCTGGCAGTCTATTACACCTGCTCTTCTGTAACCTTTGCTGCAGTGCAGCCATGTTCAAAACATTCGTAACATGTCGGACTGGGATGGAATCCGATCATGGACGATAACGAATAAGAGACCACACGAAGGAGAAAATTCTTGACTATACTGGAGCCCGCATAAAACAAAAGCGGCACAAGAAATTAAAATTGGTTAACACACATGAAAAAGAATTTAATCACGCATGTGAAGAGGGCATAGACACTGTAATGTCTTCCGAAAATGGCATCTTTTAATCTGTACTCGCGAATGACAACGTCAGCTCGCTGCAACATGTCAGTGTGACAGCCGTGGATGGCTTTCCCGGACGCTGCAAATCGTGGAGCTGCGCCGAACCCCCTTCTGATGACCTCACCCTACGTGCCCAGCGAACAGCACAAGTGTTTATGAATATTCCGCACAGTTTCTTTCTCTGTAGTGAAAAATTCAATGACGGCACGTTGCTTGTAACGTACATCACCTACAGGCGCCATTTTTAAACTGTCCTGCAGCTACGCTATCTGTCGGAAGTGACGGAAACTAGGCGTGCTCACTCAGAAGGCTTCAGATAACACGTACTTAACGTTTAGCATTCGTAGCTTTGTTTTCGGCTGAGAAAAGAATGCGGTGCCTTACTTTCTGGGCAATCCTCATATATTGTAACCAGGTACACGAGGTCAACTCCACAAAAGGCAATCGTTTCGGTAATCCATGGACGAAACCCTAAAACGGTAGGTTGTTGAACAGAGAAACCGTACTTTATTGTACTTTAGAAAATGACGGTTGTGACAGAAGGAAGAATGACAGGCTAGACTATAAAGACAGCGCAAAAGGTAGGTCAAGTTATAAAGGTCTGATACGTGTTGTCGAGAGTATGGACGCGTTTTATGAAGAAATTTTATGTATTGTCATTAATTCTACGCTTTGCAGACATGACATGCACAAAAAGTTGCATGAACATACAAAAATAAACAGAAGACACATCATGATTAATACTTATAAAGCGAGAGAAAACGTAAGTGAATAACATTACGAGTGCAAATCGATACTGTGTTAGTAAGTCAAGAAAAGTAATTTCTGACAGGAAACCAGCTGGAGCAGATAGCTGTCTTAGGCAAGAAATAGTGAGCCACAGATAATTAAGATATTGAAAGGGGAAGAAAGCGACAGTAATCTCTAATCAACCGATAACGGGCCACAGATTCTTCAGATATTAAAGGCGCTGATCAAAGAGTATTGCATCGTACGCATTGTGTTGCAGAGAGTGCGATGAAATATACGAGTATTATAATGTTATATGTGAACATGTAAATGCAAGATGACCAGGGAAACAGATGTTTGAATAGATGGAAGCCATGGCTCGCAGGAAATACAGGCCCCGCAACTTAGTTGTGGCGTCACTTAAGTTGCCTTCTCCGACATACAACTTGAGCGCATGGCTATGTCCAGGGCCATGTGGGAAACCACTGTATCAGTTAAAATATACCGAATAAAGATCTTAACATTGTCGTATGTTATCAAGAGCGTGAGTCCATTTGAGCACGCAACTACGAAGTATTAAAGTGGTCTGAAATATTAACTCGCTCCCCACGGGAGACTGTCGCTGTAACTCGGAAGACCTGTACACTACAGGGCCCGTAGCCGATGTTGCAGCCTCGGTTACATAGAGGAGAACTCCTCAGGTGAGATGCACAAAAAATTTGTGGGTCAGTAGAGCTGTTGGCTTTATGACTGGAAAGAGACACGATACCGATGGTTAATGACACATAAATGTAACAATGTGTAAGGACACTGACAGTAATAGCAATGCGGCCCCTATTTGAGTACTTAATGAATACATGTTTGCGTTACGTGATTAGAGTACAATTGCTTGCTACTAACTGATAAAATTCTCTGTTACATGCACTTACCTAACTGATGAACGATGAGAGAGAGAGAGAGTATAAGATGAAGGAAAGCTTCCTTACTACAGAAAGACAACAACTGAGGGCAAAATCCCAAAAGCAAGATTCCTTGACGGCAAATAACCAACAGCAATCTTCTGTCGGGTTTAGAGAATTATAAAGACACAAAGTGCCAAAAGATGGATGCAACGGTGAAAAAGGTTAAATTTAAATTAGTAAGCGCTTATGTGTGTCAAGACACCTGGTATTGATAAATGTTGTTGACAGAGATAGTAATGTGCTGAGTAATGGATATTCAGTATAATGCATTGAATTTAACAATTGTTAAAAACCATTGAACAGTCAAGATCGCATAAAATATTTTTTTAGACAACCAGTTTCAATAGACTATGCTTTATCTTCAGGTCTTAAAATGTTTTGTTGTAAAACACGTTCATTTTACGCTGATCTCACGCACAAGGGTCAAGTGGATGTAACTAGCACGTTATAAAAGGTTTGTCATTGCTAAAACGTTTTAAACCATACCTTACACGCCATTTAAAGTGGATGCGCACTGTTTAGAGTATGTCCGCATACGTAAACAGTTGTGCTGTTTCCAGAAGGAAATTTTCACTCTGCTGCGGAGTGAGCGCTGATAGAAAACTTCCTGGCTATTGTAATGCCTATTTTATTCTGATTGCGATGCCAAGTTCCTTTGGACATGCATGCGTGTATGCATGGATGCATATTCGCAGTTGCGAATGCATTCAATGTATCTCGTAACAGTTGTGATTGCCGCAATGCCTTTTCTTTTGGACATGCATGCATGTCCAAAGGAACTGGGATCGTAATCAGAATAACACAAACACTGCAGTATCGTGTCTATCTGCCGATAGCGGGTAAGCGACATTCAAGTAAAACGTCTGACATGTTCGGCAATATACACAATGGATGTACGAGTACAGGTCGTAGACACATGGCTGACAACATATGGAATTCTATGTTTGGCCGTGCGTCATGCCGAAATAGCCAAATGGAAGCCGACACGGTAGCTCAGAGTGTTCTGCCAGAGGGTTTAGCTACCCTCTGTAATAAAAAAAACTGAGTGCATGGATCAACAAACAACCTGAACGAGTGTCATTAGACGTCCGCCCCGAACATATACAACGAACAAAATGAGAGCAACAAAGAATTTAAAAAAAAACACAAAAAAATGGGAAGGCGATCGCTCCTGATAAGCGGAAAAATCGGGTTCGAGTCCCGGTCTGAAACAAAAATTTTCATTTCCGTCATTCTATTTTACAAGCGATGGTTGTCCTTACTTGCAATTGCGAATTCATTTAATGTATTTCATAATGGCTGTATTAGCCGGAGTGCCCGTTCATTTGAACATGCATGCTACTCCAAAGGAAGCCTGCATCGTAATCAGAATAGCATAGGCGCTACAATATCACATAGTAGGTGCTGTAAGTAACTAACACATACAATAAACACATACCACATATTGAGAATTTACACTTTGAAATCGTAATCAGACGTAGTACGACTCGTAACAATCGTGAATCATCATGGAACAAGTAAACCTCTCCATTTATCTAATAAAAAAAGAAACTGATACAGCGTCTCTAAATTTTATGATGAAGCACATGACAAAATCGAATTAACAAGTGATCCTTAGTACAGAACACAACGTCAAAGACGTTCGACATGTAGGAATAGGTCCTACACCTCATCAAAGAGCACTCACGTTTTGAAAGATGATGCAACTCTCGATCTAATGGTACCTTAATGTTACATACTCAGTGGTAAAATACAAAGGATCAGTGGAAAACATGAAGACAAACTATTTTGCGTATGACGTTTGGTCACATTGTCTAAAACAAAGTGACTGTTATTTTACATCGTCATACACATACATAAGAAAGAATAAGTGAGACCATAAGGACGTAAATGTTTCAAGAAATCGTTGAACATCACCTATTGTCAAAATATGAACAATATTTTCCTTATAAGCATTTGTCATAGATAAGTACAGCATTGCGTGAACTACATTATTTACGAAAATGGAACACCCGCTTTGACAACCAACAAAAAGTTTTAACAGACAGTATCATATTATCTTATATAACAACGTCATTACATGTGTACACAAAACATTCAGTCCAATTCGTCGCGCTCATAAATAGACTACCATAAAATTACAAAACTAAAATCTGAGGAAACGAATGAAACAGTAGTCCATGTAAAAAAAGAAGCACTAAAAGACTGCACAGTCCGGATACTCATTATGGTACAGCACTAACCATGTAATGCAGTATAGGTGATTCTGATTTACTGCACAAGAGATTTACCTAAATGCACAGCAGCGTTCTTCATTCATATAAACATACTTAGAATACAGTTTCTTTTTACTTCATATGATGTTCTTACTCTATGTAGAGGCAAATCATTTCAGTACTTTGAATTGTCTAATCTCGAGATGATTTTACAGGTGTCCTACAAGGAATGGTCAATATGGTGGGATATGACAGGGACGATCTTTCAAAGTATAAAGGTCTAGTAAACGCGGACTCTAAAATGCACATCTTAAGAGCTACAAGTATGAGCACTTCTTCATCTCCGATATTGTGAAACGGAACTCCTCCATTATAAGCTCTTTGCTTTCTGTATTTTGAGAGATGTTAATATGGACAAAAGAATGCAATGAACGTGGGTAACAAAGAGCATACGTTAAGAACTACGAGATCTTCTTCATCTTCACTATTGAGGATCACATCTCTGATACTTTACAAGTGGTTAAGCTCTTCAGTTATGAATTTTAGAGCCCATATTTACTAGGCTTTTCTTTCTTGTATTGGTCCCTACCACCCCCAAAAAATTTGGAAATGAAAGACCATGCAGTGCTAGAGTTTTGTTTTACAGAAAGAAGTGGTCATAGCTCTTAAGATATGCATTTTATAGATCACGCTTACCAGAGCTTTTTGTTTCGAATAATCGTTCGTGTCATCCATGAATGTCAACCGTTCGTGCTGGGACATCCTGTACGGCAGCACAATGGTGCTGCTGGAGTCTGAGCTATTGTGGTTCTGATACTTGAACTTAATATGAGTGCTGTTTATGTAGTAATATTTTTCATTTTTTTGTTTTGACTGATACAGTTTTACTGTTATACTTGTAAAAGTGAATAACAGAACTCATTCGGACACTTACCGCAGTCCTCCTTCATCCACAACTAAATATACATCTACATGATTAGTCTGAAATTGACAGCTGAGTGCCTGGCAAGGTGTTCATCAAACCACCTTCAGGGTATTTCTCTACCGTTATAATCTCGAACTGCGCGCGGGAAAAGTGAAAACTTAAATATTTCCGTGCGAGCTCTGATTTTTCTTATTCTTAGTATGATTATCACTTCCTCGTACGTAGGTGCCAACAAAATACTTTCGCATTCAAAGGACAAAGTTAGTGATTAAAATATCACGAGGATATCCTGCCGCAACGAAAACGGTTTATTTTAAGGATTGCCACCCAATTCTCGTATCATATCCGTGTCTCTCTGTCCTCTGTTTTGCGATAATGCAAAACGTGCTACCGTTCATTGATCTTTTTCTTGGTCCTCCGTCCTCCGTCAGTCCTATCTGATGTGAATACCACACCGCGCAGCAATACTCCATTGGAAAAGGGGTGGTGACACTGGAAAATACCAGCTGTATTACGTGGAAATGGCTCTGAGCACTATGGGACTTAACATCTATGGTCATCAGTCCCCTAGAACTTAGAACTACTTAAACCTAACTAACCTAAGGACATCACACAACACCCAGCCATCACGAGGCAGAGAAAATCCCTGACCCCGCCGGGAATCGAACCCGGGAATGCTATATTACGTCACGGTGAGAAAGAGATTCTGAAATCAGATACTGGGTTGCAAAGAGTAGCCAAGAGCGGATACAGACTCTTACTTCAATTTAGGATTGATGAATAGTAGCCTCAAGTTTCTGGGAATCGCCAGGAAAAATCAACGTGGAAAGAAATTGGGTACGAAGATGCTAAAGAATAATGATGTGCTTTTGAAGTTCTCTAAGGCCGTCGATAATGCAATAATGAATACTATAGTAGGTGAATAGGTTGGTCATAGATACTGGAATGATACTTGTAACAGCGAAGAAACCTTGGGTAACAGACGATATACTTCAATCTAACAGCGAAAGAAGTAAATACGAAAATACTCAGAAAAAGACAGAAATACAGTAGTATAATGTACCCAAGAACGAAGTAAATCGGAAATGAAAGAATAAGAAAAGAAACAGTTGCAGGAAACATGGGAAGAAATCGAAACAGGAATAGTAGTGAGAAGAACAGTTCAGCATACAGAAAAGCCAAAATAATCTTCGGTGAGGTTGAAAGTAAAGGTGTCAACATGAAGGGTGCAGTAAGAAACCCGCTGTTTAGTGTAGAGGAGAGAGTGGATATGTGGAAACACTGAAGGCCTGTATCAAACACGGTAGAATAAGAAATGGAGGACGATCAAATAACGTATACAGTCAGACTTTGAGAGAGCTTTGGGAGACTTGCGATCAAATAACACGGGGCACACAAACAACACTTCTTCGGAAGTCATTGGAAGAAATGGTAACCAAAAGACGGACTACTCAGATTAGTGTTTGGATCCTTTCAGAATGTAGACATACCGTCAGACTTCCGGAAAAAAAAGAAAAAGAAATCGTTCACGCAATCCCGAAGACAGCAAGAGCAGGTAATTACGTGAATTATCGACAAGGAGCCAAATAATTCATTCATCCAACTTGAGGACAATGGTAATATGCAGAAGACTGGCAAAGAACACAGGGGGAGGGGGGAGAGTTTGATAGACGACCATTAGTGTGGCTTTGGGAACGGAAAATACACAAGTGGGACAGTTGTAAAATTGCGGTTGATAATGGAAGAAAGAGTTAACAAGATTCTCAAGGCAGGTTCATAGGACGTTTTGAGCTAGAAAAAGCGTTCAGCAATGTAAAAATGGTACAAGACGTTCGAAATTCTCAGAAAATAGGTGTAAGCAGTAGGGCAAGATGGGTTATATACAGTGTGTATAAGAACTAAGAAGAAACAATAAGAATGGAACACTAGGAAGAAAGTGTTAGATTCAGTAGGGAATAAGACAGAGATATAGTTTTCCGCATTTCTTCTTCAGTCTGGACAATGAAGAGGCAATGACGGAAATAAAGGAAAGGTTGAAGAGTGGGACTGAAATAAGACTAAGTAGATGACGTGAACGAATTCTACTTCCTTGGATAATAATAGCTGACGGTCGAACCAAGGAGGACATAAAAAAGCAGACTTATAAGGGCAAAGACGGCATTCCTGGTCAAATGAAGTGTACTAATATCAATGATTGGCCGTAACCTGAAAGTAGGTTTGGAGCACAGTATTCCACCGAGGTGAGCATGGACTGTGGGAAATCACCGAAGTATACAATCGAAGCGTTTGGTATGTCGTGCTTTAGAAGGATGTTGAAAATTAGATGGGCTGATAAGCAAAGAGGAGGTTCACCGCAGAATCAGCAAGGAAAGGAACGTATGGAGAGCACTGTCAAGGACTGGGATATAGGACATCCGTTAAGATATCAGAGAGTAACTTAAATAGTACCAAAAGGAGATATATAGGATAACAACTGTAGGGAAAGACCGAAATTGTAAATCCAAGATGTAACTGATAAATCCGGCCGCGGTGGCCGAGCGGTTCTAGGCGCTTCAGTCTGGAACCGCGTGACTGCTACGGTCGCAGGTTCGAATCCTGTCTCGGGCGTGGTTGTGTGTGATTTCCTCAGGTTGGTTAGGTTTAAGTAGTTCTAAGTCTAGGGGACTGATGACCTCAGCTGTTAAGTCCCATAGTGCTCAGAGCCTTTTCTTTGGTAATTGATAAAGTTAGATATAAGTGTGAGATGAAGAGCTAGGGACAGGAGGAACGATGGAAGGAAAAGCGCCTGTTCCTCCCCCACAAACCACAAAGTTGCTTGAGAAGTATGGTTGTAGATCTGCGATGTAAGATAAAACGACCACATAAATCTAGTTACTGAAACTTAAATGGTAGGTCAGATTATCGTGTGAAATTTAAAGAAGTGTACTTGACTCATTAAGTAGTTGCCGTTCGTCGTCTGTCTGGAACCCTTATTAACTTTGAGTAACAGAAGAGAGAGAGAGAGGGGGGGGGGGGAGCTCTAAACAAAAATAAAAATAATCTCTGATTAGTCAGAGTAAAAGTGGCACGAAAATACTAAAAAAAAAAAATCCAACTAGTGACACTGTAAGGAAATCTTTGCATGCACTGGAGATACTTCCTCTCAGACATCTGCGATACCACGTTCCAATACGGTTCCTCCTGAAACATATGACTTCCTCCAAAATGCATAACACGCTATGACCACGTGGTAATAAGCGGAAATCACAGAGGGATGGTGATTGTGTTTCTTCCCACATACCACGTCGGAATGTGAAGGGAAGGAAGCAATAATGGTACCCCTTGGCTCATATGGTGCTCTGTGGTGCACACATGCGTAGGTAAACTTGGGAGCTTGGTCAGCGCTACCTTATGCGCACACAGCCCACGGCTGCCCACACCGGTGGCGGGTGTCCGCGTGGCTGCGCAGCCAGCTCCAGCGCTGCTGACGGCCATAAATCGCGGCGGTGTCCAGCCCAGCGGCGCTCAACAGCCACCAGCCACCAGCCACCAGCCGGCCAGCAGCACTAACGAGGTTTGCTCTGCAAATGGCCGCACAAACTGCCCGTAACGCCGCCGGCTGCGCAAAGCTCTCTAACGAGCAGGCTCGCGCCAGCCTGCAAGTAATCCGCGTTTTTATGTTCGGCCTGGTTACCACCTGGAAAATTAACTTTTCTTCGAGGTTAACGTTAAAAGCCCCGTTCAAAACTGTTAGTATCAATTAAGAAATTATTTTCTCAATTGAAATATTCGGGAGCATTACGATCTAATAAATACATAAATTTATTTCTCATGTTTACTGAGCAGTGGTAACTCGTACGGATCAGACACTATCCGGCTGGATATTGCATTGCACAATACGTTGCTTCTCGGTGTCGTTTATTCTTTTTAACACATGCTGCCGGTTTCGTCTGTGTCTGGAGCGGAGCTGAAGTTCTAACACAGTCGTCATCTGACCATTCTTAGCTTCTTGTTGTCAAGCAAGGTACGGAATCCAGTCACTTTTGGCCCTTTGCGTACGATCCTGTTCAGTGCCCCTGTAAACGCTTGTGGATGGCACATTATGTTTGGGGCCTAAAGACATTTGGTGTCGAAACTGGTAGCACGTGTTAAAACGCATAAACGACATTGGATTTAAATACAGCCAGTGGTTCATTATTTAAGTACCTATTACTGTGTCCGCTCTTCCTCCTTATGACAATTTTTAGCCGGCCGAAGTGGCCGAGCGGTTCTAGGCGCTACAGTCTGGAACCGCGCGACCGCTACGGTCGCAGGTTCGAATCCTGCCTCGGGCATGGATGTGTGTGATGTCCTTAGGTTAGCTAGCTTTAAGTAGTTCTAAGTTCTAGGGGACTGACGACCTTAGCAGTAAGGTCCCATAGTGCTCAGAGCCATTTTTTGACAATTTCAACTCTGCTGGGGACACTTTCAACGAGTTGTCTGAATGTGTATGGAGAAAGGGCAGCTCATTCTTCATTAACAGCTGAAACCAGTGAAGGTAGTCGTGTTGGACGCTGTGGTCTGGAGCGGAGCTGAAGTTAGGACGCAACCCAAAATTGTTCCTTTGGATTCAGGTATCCTTCTGCATTTATCTTTTCCTTAATTGCAATAAGCTGACCACAACCTAATCAGGGAAAACATCCCCATCGGTAACCAGCTCCTCCAGCTGTAACAATGCCTGTGCGTAGGGAGTGAAAAGAATGGGGTACAATGGCCGACGAGCTTCTCATTTATGTAGACAATGATAAGCGACACTTGACGTAGCGTAAACAGTGACGCCACTGGATAGTTGATGAATGAAAACGAGTGACTTGGAGCGAAGTATGATCGTATAACATGAGGCTGTCTGTTGCAAAGATTTATGTTTGGCGAATGCAGTACTGTCCTCTTCTCAAAGAATAAATGTTGTTCCATTTTGCAAAGATTCCCGTATGACACTCAAACTGCTCGTGAAAATAAATTATTTTTCTTTTTCTATACTTTCCTTAAAATTCCTATCCAGAACATCTGCATCACTGTATTTTTTTCACTTCCCATTTTAGTCATTTTATTTTTGTTGTAGCGGTCACGCTGTCGACCGTTCCATGGATGTGGTTGGGTTCCAATGACTGTGCCAAATGCAGGAGTTCTATAACAACGGCGCAAAGAAATTAGTCCAGTACAAGAACACTTATTTGCTGTGACTCATAACTACCGTAACATCCAATTCTGCCTGACGTGTATGGACTGTGTACTCAGTTCTGTAACTAAAGGTCACTTACAGTGGTAAAGACCGGCCAGAAACCACGTCCCAAAGCTGTGGGCTGTGGCGGTTTCAATCTTTGGAGACTGTTTATGGTAAAGGAGTATTCCAGTCTGACGGTTCCTAACTCAAGGCAAGTATGGTGGTTGCTAGCCCCAGACGTAATCTGCCGAAGAACTGCGACTAAAGACTGAATACTGAAGACTGCTCACCCAAGACTGGCTATCGAAGACTGAAGACTGCCGGGCCCGTGTTTCAACGCACGCAGATTGCTGCACTGATTCCGCGCGACCGGCTGTCGCTGCTGTCTGGAGATACCACGCTACCAACCCGTTGGAGCTCCAAGCGGAATGGAGTGATATCATCGTTGCATCTGGTTGGTGTCTGTGATTGGTGTGGCAAAGAAGTTACACTGCTGCGAGCGGCCAATGTAAACACCACTGAATGTCGCGCAGCTGCTGGCCTCGCCGTGGTGTATGTTACACCAAGCTCCGCTACGATGGATGGGAAGCCTACAACAGCATCGTTAGCGGCTTGGGACTCAACAAGTTTCATAAAACATGTTTCACAATATTTCGACGATTTCAGATTTGAATAACGCGCACTGAAAAAAAACATACAGTGACGATGGTGTCATCTATTAGTAGTGCGGAGTGTCTAGCTTATCCCATATACAGGCGAGTAACCATGTCGCACTGGTCGATGCAACATCGCGCGTTCGCTGTGGAGTGTTATTTTCGCTACATCGAATCTGTTGTGCGCATGCGCTACGGTCGCAGGTTCGAATCCTGCCTCGGGCATGGATGTTTGTGATGTCCTTAGGTTAGTTAGGTTTAACTAGTTCTAGGTTCTAGGCGACTAATGACCTCAGCCGTTGAGTCCCATAGTGCTCAGAGCCATTTGAACCGTTTTTTGTTGTGCGCATGCAACCGGCCTTTCGTAAATATATCAAGATTCAGTTGCAATATCTGATTCCTGCTCGTGGAACAATATTGAGTTAGGTAAGAAACTTCCATGCTACTGCCAGAGCATCTAATCGAAAGTCAAGCGGCCTTACGAAAACCGTCCGAGCTCTCGAGAACACTGACAGTGAGCGAAGCCTCGTCATTTGTTGCGAATACTTGGTTCCAACAAGACGGCTTGAATTGCTACGCATCAAACAAGACTCAGCGGAGTAGCGTCTCTGAGGATGTCCAGCACAGTACCGGACGAAACGTCAGGAACAGAAGAGTTTCTTGAACCACGACCTCACGTCCCGAGAGGTTTACCAGTAGCTATGTCATACGGTCGTGAAAGCCTACATTCTATGATAAGATCTAACAAGTTCTCAGTGAAGCGTTTGGTGACCGCAAGGTTTCCAACCGTGCTTGCGTCGAATGGCCACCTCGCTGGACTGATTTACTTTTAGTTTATTTGAGGACGAGACTGTACTCCGACCGGCCGAGGAGCTGGCAGCAAATAAAAGATCGAATTCACAATGAAATTTAAAGAATTTCTCCAGCAGTTACGAAAGATATGTTCAAAAACTGGATGAAAGCTTCTAGTATTATTTATGCAGCCGCAAGTGGTCGTAATTTGTTCGATGTAGTATTTGATAAGTACACTACAGTAAATTTTGTACCTTGTGTAAAATTTTCACGTTTTTTCATGATTAGTTTGTGTGTTATTCAAACTTGTAATCGTCAGAACATTGTGAAAGATCCAACAAATGTATTCCGTAACACATAATAACATAGTTTGCCAATGTGGTAAGTGAACATTACTAAACAGATACATGAATTCGTTGGTTTTTTAGGGTTCCACACCTAAATCGGAAATTGTTCTCCGTCTGTCTACCTGTCTGTCTGTCCAAGTGTTCAAAGCCCGTTTCCTCAGGAACGGGTAGCCGTGACAAGGTTTTCTGACATACTAAAATCTATAGTCCCTTGGTAGCGTAATAAATGCAAGCTTCTACGCAACGCAGTCTAACGATGTATCCTTTTATGCCACTCATTCTGACAGGAACTCACTCATTAAAACGTATAAGGTACTTTCCATTGACTTACGATCATAAAATTTGCCAAGAAGCAAAGTTTCACAGTACAACTAAAGGAAGGAAACAGGAAATTCTTGTTATTATACCACAAGAAAGAAACATTTCTTTTGCCATTTTTTATTCAGCTCCAAACTTAAAGCATTTTTGAAAGGTTTCGAATTCTGGAACCTATATCTTGCCAATATCAATTTCGACAGCAGGCAAAAATCGTCGAGATTTTCTTGGGCGCATGAACAGTCTCTATATATACATAGTTAAGTTTGTACAGGACCCTCAGGGGTCGAGGCCTTCTAGCACCCGGCCAGTTTTTTGAAACCTTCTACTATTGATTTTTCTAATTCACAGTGACTCACAGGTCGGCAGCAGGCAGCGGCGGGATATTGTTGTGATAGCTGGCTCTCGCATATGCTGTGGTGGTCGCCGGCTCAGCATCTATACCCGTTTTCGTGTTGCATCGTTTGTACTCTTGATATGCAACAGAGAAAGAAAGACCTATGAAATATGGCGAGAGGTGCTGAAAAGTAATTCCTCTGATTTTTTTATACTTTTGTCGACATCAGTTGAGTTATTACATGTCACACATACAAGTCGGTCAGTTTTGCAGCTTAGCTGACGCAACCCTCTTTCGTGAGAGGGCTCCGAATTGTATCGTATAAAAGGTGATTTGTAACGTAACTGTGTCGGTGCTTGAGCAACAGCGCGCTGTACTTGCGTTTCTGCCAACAGAAAAGGTTCCTCTAAATTCAGTCCGTAGAGGAATGAAAGCTGTGTACGGCTATGACTGTGTCGACATCAGTAATTTGTGACGTTGGATTGTTCATGATCACAATGAAGAAAATGCTGATGCTAACCTCAACGTATGTGACAGAGCTGGGGGTGCACGACCGTGTACGACAACCGACCACACTCGTCGTAATAGGGCTGGTGAGCTCTTAGAGAAAATGTCGGGAAACACAGACACAGCTCTCACGTAACACGAGAATTTGTACAGGCCACCAAAACATAACTGCGGTACAGAAAACTGTGTACACGACGAGTGGCTCGAATGTCCACTCCTGTCGTGAAACCAAGGAAATCTGACATCTCTCAGCAATTTATATTGCTTATTTATCGTCTGGTTGATGGGTACCTTAACAACATTGTAACAGTTGATGAAATCTCGGTTCGCTATTTTGATCCCAGAAACAAGAGAACATCAGTGCATATCCACCACAAAGGATACCTGACGCCGAACCAAGATCAAGACCATGCCATCAGCATGCGAAGTCATGCTCATAGTGTTCTGGGATGTTCAAGATGAGGTACATTTGGAATTCATGCCTAAATTCACCAGCGTAAACACTGCAAGATACTGCAAGATTCTCCTGAAACGTAACGCATGAATTCAAAGACTTCGTCAACACATAGGGCACTCTCACATTTAGCGTAACAATGCCAGACCAGGGACGAGTTCAAATGGTTCAAATGGCTCTGAGCACTGTGCTTCTGAAGTCATTAGTCCCCTAGAACTTAGAACTACTTAAACCTATCTAACCTACTTAAACCTAACTAACACACATCCATGCCCGAGGCAGGATTCGAACCTGCGACCGTAGCGGTCACGCGGTTCCAGACTGTAGCGCCTAGAACCGCTCGGCCACCCCGGCCGGCCACGGACGAGTGCTGCGACATCTGCAACAATCCGACGCCTTGGGTTCGCTGTTACCGGTCATCCTCCACACAGTCCCTATATGGATCCATCTAATTTTCATCAGTTTGCACAATTTTAAGAACACCTTCGAGGACATCACTTTCACAGTGGTAAAGCGGCGGCAGCATGGTTGAGGTTGTGGCTCCGCGAACAAAGAAAAACATTCTACACTGACGCCATCAACAAACTGGTTTCTCGTTCGGAGAAATGTGTTCGTCACCAGGGTGCATATGTAGAGAAGTAGACATGAAGAATAAAGCTGTAGAGTGTTAGTAACATTTGTTTGTTTAAAAAGTTACAAGAATTCTCTTATAAAAAGTTCTTAGGCATTACTTTTCATCACACACTCGTACAATATCGTCTTACACAAACGAAAATCATTTAAATTCACACAAAATCTCTTTAAATTATATTGAGTTACTACAGCTTCATCTCACCTGTACCATTTAGATGGGAAGTACAGTAGTGCTAAAGTTCCGCAATATTGTCACACTACGGCATTCCTCTTCAGCTTTGCACTTTGTATTTATTAGAGTAATTTTTGGTACGGGTAATTGATTGAACAGCATAATTCCATATTATGGACTGCATGGAGATCACGCTGAAACAGGCGTCTGTTAGCTTATTACGAATTTGAACACTAAACTGTCGCGTAACCATTTGTGTAGGCACAACGTTTGCACCTTCGCACTGGATGTATTATTTACATTTGGCTGTATTATAGCATACATCACTATTTTTGTGTCCGTATGCTTGTGTAAACGAAGTATGAAATAATGACACGAATCCGCATATGAACGGGATTTCTATTGCTATAACGAACTTCTTCAAGCACCGTTTCTCGAAAACTACATTGTTTCTTTCTTTCTTTCTTTTTTTTTTTTTTTACAGAGTTATCGTTAACTGTTTGACAACAGTATTGTTTCTGATTTAATCCAGAATCATTTAGAAATTTTCGGTTGTTATAGGCTTACATGAGTGTCGAGTTAATTAAATTCTTATGTTTACGTTGCAGAAGTTATCTAATTACGAAACGCTAGCAGCGGCTATGCTCAAGTAAGTTTATTTGCGTACAGGGAAGCGGAAGTAATTTATTCGGAGTTTTGTGAAGCCAAACGTGGCGTAGTGGCTCCACTAATTTCCGCAACGTCATCATTCAAAAAGAGCTGACATGCTGGAACGGGACCTTCAGCTTCGGCCACAACGACGGTGCAGGGACACTGAAACGGATGTAGCTTCTATACTTTGCAGCTGGACGTCGTCTGCTGCAAGTTGGATTTACAGCCTGCACATGTCGGCCAATAAACTGTCAGTACCGTATTCATACTTTTCATACGTGATTCGTCTGGTGTACGGCACCAACTGTTCAGCACTGGACGTGGTTGACTATTCCGTCGAGAGCCGGTTGCTATTTACCTGGTCTCCAGGGAAAGACTTTTCTGCTAAGTGGCTATCCATCTGATCCCTCTTAATGTGTACTGTTGGTGCACTGTTTTATTTATTTATTTTTTTGGGTTCAAATGGTTCTAAGCACTATGGGACTTAACATCTGAGGTCATCAGTCCACTAGTCTTAAAACTACTGAAACCTAACTAACCTAAGGACATCACATATATCCGTGCCCGAGACAGGTTTCGAACCTGCGACCGTAGCAGCAGCGCGGTTCCGGACTGAAGCGCCTATAACCGCTCGGCCACAGCGGCCGGCTTTTTTGGGGAGGGGGGGGGGGCGGTGTTGTATGTGTACTGAAAGTCTAATTCCCTTCGTATCAAAGTAAAATAGATGTGCCATACTAATTGGACCCTGTCAACGAGCGTCGGGGTTATTTAGCTTACGTAAGATGTACCGTGAGGCGTAAAATATACACAGCTGCTGCTGGCCAGCGCACTCTGAGTGCGAGAAAGCACGTGGACAGACACCTTACTGTTTACAAAAAAAAAAAAAAAAAACACCGTAAGAAATGGCACACCCAGTAAAACACGGCGGGCTCTGATGGATTTCTTCTTGAAACCTAAAATTTCATTCATAACCGCGAGAATATCTTCAACGACGGTTATAGGGTTTCCGACGGTCCGACGTATGCCATGGCTGTCTACTGACTGAACCGAAATCCCATTTACACGCGCTCTCCCACAGACACCTGACGTCACATATTCAGAAAACTCGAGAGCAATTGGCAGCTTTCGGTTACTGCCATCCGCTATTACTGCCATCTGAAGGGATATTTCTTCTTCGGCACCGGAATCCAGATACCATTCAGTTTCACAGCCTCATTCTCCCGATAAAAATTATTGGTGTGTGTACTAATCTCGTGCCCCTCACCACTTCCTGTATAGCCTTTCACAGTATCCACTTATAGCTGCCAGTGCCTGAGTCTTATGATATCGTATACGGTGGTATCCTGGCTGCAAAGAATATTCCGCAACAGTAAATCTGTCCGTTTCTATTCTTCTACAGTTGTTCTTGCGTTCTTCTAAGCGTTTTTCCAACAGCCTTTCAGTAGTATCCACGTAGACATCTTCACAGCTGCATGGTATCTTTTACACTATTGCTGTTTTCCAGCGATTTGCGAGCGTCCTTGGTAGGGTTTAGGTATTCCAGTGCCTTTCTGGTGAGTTTGTACGTTACATCGAAATTCCGTTTCGTCAAGCTCTTTCTTATGCTGCCAGTAATGACTTTAATGAAAGACAGGAAAAACTTTGGATTTCACAGGTGCCTGTACACCGCTGTAATCTTTTCGTGCCTTGTATTAACGCTTAATAACAGGTGTTACTTCAAACCACTCATCCGTGTTGGACTTACAGATATCATCATCATCATCATCATCATCATCATTTAAGACTGATTATGCCTTTCAGCGTTCAGTCTGGAGCATAGCCCCCCTTATACAGTTCCTCCATGATCCTCTATTCAGTGCTAACATTGGTGCCTCTTCTGATGTTAAACCTATTACTTCAAAATCATTCTTAACCGAATCCAGGTACCTTCTCCTCGGTCTGCCCCGACTCCTCCTACCCTCTACTGCTGAATCCATGAGTCTCTTGGGTAACCTTGCTTCTCCCATGCGTGTAACATGACCCCACCATCTAAGCCTGTTCGCCCTGACTGCTACATCTATACAGTTCATTCCCAGTTTTTCTTTGATTTCCTCATTGTGGACACCCTCCTGCCATTGTTCCCATCTACTAGTACCTGCAATCATCCTAGCTACTTTCATATCCGTAACCTCAACATTGTTGATAAGGTAACCTGAATCCACCCAGCTTTCGCTCCCATACAACAAAGTTGGTCGAAAGATTGAACGGTGCACGGATAACTTAGTCTTGGTACTGACTTCCTTCTTGAGAAGACAGTAGATCGTAGCTGAGCGCTCACTGCATTAGCTTTGCTACACCTCGCTTCCAGTTCTTTCACTATGTTGCCATCCTGTGAGAATATGCATCCTAAGTACTTGAAACTGTCCACCTGTTCTAACTTTGTTCCTCCTATTTGGCACTCAATCCGTTTATATTTCTTTCCCACTGACATTACTTTCGTTTTGGAGATGCTAATCTTCATACCATAGTCCTTACATTTCTGATCTAGCTCTGAAATATTACTTTGAAAACTTTCAATCGAATCTGCCATCACAACTAAGTCATCCGCATATGCAAGACTGCTTATTTTGTGTTCACATATATTAATCTCACCCAGCCAGTCTATTGTTTTCAACATATGATCCATAAATAATATGAACAACAGTGGAGACAGGTTGCAGCCTTGTCTTACCCCTGAAACTACTCTGAACCATGAACTCAATTTACCGTCAACTCTAACTGCTGCCTGACTATCCATGTAAAGACCTTTAATTGCTTGCAAAAGTTTGCCTCCTATTCCATAATCTTGTAGAACAGACAATAACTTCCTCCTAGAAACCCGGTCATATGCATTTTCTAGATCTATAAAGCATAGATACAATTCCCTGTTCCACTCATAACACTTCTCCATTATTTGCCGTAAGCTAAAGATCTGGTCCAGACAACCTCTAAGAGGCCTAAACCCACACTGATTTTCATCCAATTGGTCCTCAACTAATACTCGCACTTTCCTTTCAACAATCCCTGAGAAGATTTTACCCACAACGCTGATTAAAGAGATACCTCTATAGTTGTTACAATCTTTTCTGTTTCCATGTTTAAAGATTGGTGTGATTACTGCTTTTGTCCAGTCTGGTGGAACCTGTCCCGACTCCCAGGCCATTTCAATTAACCTGTGTAGCCATTTAAGACCTGACATTCCACTGTATTTGATGAGTTTCGACTTAATTTCATCCACCCAAGCCGCTTTATTGCACTGCAATCTATTGACCATTTTTTCCACTTCCTCAAATGTGATCCTATTTCCATCATCATTCCTATCCCATTCTACCTCGAAATCTGAAACATTACTGATCGCATTTTCACCTACATTGAGCAACTCTTCAAAATATTCCCTCCATCTGCCCAAGGCATACACAGGATTCACCAGCAGTTTTCCTGACCTCTCCAAAATACTTGTCATTTCCTTCTTACCTCCCTTTCGAAGACTGCTAATTACACTCCAGAATGGTTTTCCAGCAGCTTGACCCATAGTCTCCAACCTGTTTCCAAAGTCTTCCCACGATTTCTTCTTGGATGCTGCAATTATCTGTTTGGCTTTGTTTCTTTCTTCAACATAACTTTCTCTACCTGGGTTCTGGTTTGTAGCCATTTTTGACACGCCTTCTTTTTCCTTTTACAGGCTGCCTTGACTGTATCATTCCACCAAGCTGTTTGCTTCATCCTACTTTTACACACTACTGTTCCAAGACATTCTTTAGCCACTTCTAGTACTGTGTCCCTGTACCTTGTCCATTCCTTTTCCAATGACTGTAATTGACTACATTCAACTAACTGGTACCTTTCTGAGATCGCTGTTATGTACTTGTGCCTGATTTCCTTATCCTGAAGTTTCTCCACTCTTATCCTCCTACAAATGGACCTGACCTCCTGCACATTCGGCCTCACAATCCCAATTTCGCTGCAGATTAAATAATGATCAGTGTCATCAAAGAATCCCCTGAATACACGTGTGTCCCTCACAGCCTTCCTGAATTCCTGATCTGTTATTATATAGTCAATGACAGATCTGGTTCCCCTGCCTTCCCAAATATACCGGTGAATGTTCTTATGTTTAAAAAAGGAGTTTGTGATTACTAAGCCCATACTGGCACAGAAATCCAAGAGTTGTTTCCAGTTCCTGTTGGCCCCCATATCCTCTACAAATTTACCCATAACCTTTTCATACCATCCTGTTCGATTTCCAATCCTGGCGTTAAAATCACCCATGAGCAGAACACTGTCCTCGTCCTTTACTCTAACAACTACATCACTGAGTGCCTCATAAAAACTATCCATATTATCTTGATCTGTCCCTTCACAATGCGAATATACTGACACAATCCTAATTTTCTTGCTAGACACTGTCAAATCTATCCACATCAAAAAAATGGTTCAAATGGTTCTGAGCACTATGGAACTCAACTGCTGTGGTCATAAGTCCCCTAGAACTTAGAACTACTTAAACCTAACTAACCTAAGGACATCACACACATCCATTCCCGAGGCAGGATTCGAACCTGCGACCGTAGCGGTCGTGCGGTTCCAGACTGTAGCGCCTTTAACCGCTCGGCCACTCCGGCCGGTCTATCCACATCAGTCGTTCGTTTACATACCTTATTGCAACTACGCTGGATTCCATTTCTTTCCTGATGTAAAGCCCTACACCCCATTGTGCTATTCCTGCTTTGACTCCTGACAGGTAGACCTTTTATTCTCCCACTTCCTCTTCTTTCTCACCCCTTACCCGAATGTCACTAACAGCTAAAATGTCGAGCCCCATCTTACTTGCAGCCTCTGCCAGCTCTACCTCCTTCCCAGAGTAGCCCCCATTGATATTAATAGCTCCCCATCTCATTACCATTTGTTTGCCAAGTCGTATCTTTGGAGTCCCTGGTTTGTCAGTTAGAGGTGGGACTCCGTCACCTCCAAAGGTCCGAGGCATTTTGCTCTGATTGTTGCCAGCATCATATTTAAAGTACCAGGGAAGCAGGTTGCTAGCCTTACTTGCCCCGAGTCCCATTGGGTTTTACCCCTAACGGCTGAGGGACTAACCGGTGGATTTGGTAGTCTTTGCCGTATGAGCACAAAGGTGACCACGACTCAGAATATGTCCGAGATGCCCAGCCTTATTCCAAAGTAACTGGTATCCCGACTGTCGGGACCACTTACTTGACCACTCATACGTTGCCCGTGGTACATGAACTAGGACATGACTACAGGAACCTGTAACGCCGGAAATACATATCCTCCTATTTCCATCTATTGTACCATAATTTGTTTTCCTTATTTTTGCTACCTGAATATATGATATTTCTGTGTCTTTACATATTGTAATTGTTTTACTATTTGTATATATATATATATATATATATATATATATATATATATATATATATATATTTATGCATTTATGTCGATGTATAATTGGTTTGAAACTTCCTGGCAGATTAAAACTGTGTGCCCGACCGAGACTCGAACTCGGGACCTTTGCCTTTCGCGGGCAAGTGCTCTACCAACTGAGCTACCGAAGCACGACTCACGCCCGGTACACACAGCTTTACTTTTGCAAGTACCTCGTCTCCCTGTGTACCGGGCGTGCGTCGTGCTTCGGTAGCTCAGTTGGTAGAGCACTTGCCCGCGAAAGGCAAAGGTCCCGAGTTCGAGTCTCGGTCGGGCACACAGTTTTAATCTGCCAGGAAGTTTCATATCAGCGCACACTCCGCTGCAGAGTGAAAATCTCATTCTATAATTGGTTTGTTGTGTAAAGATTAATTGTATTTTTACGCTGGGTCTTGCCTAGGGAAAACTGCTATCGAACGATTACATCGATAGGTTGTGTGAAGAATCAAAGTGTGTAGGATCTTTGGTAGTGTTAACTCTGTCGCGTGGAGCGCGGGCAGAGCAAGAGAGAGTTTGGATGGAGTAGCGAGTGGAGCAGGTGTGTTGTGTGTAGCTCCCGCGAGTCGCCGCGCTTTCGGGGTTTCGCAGCATGTAATTGCGCTCGACTTGCGATGATAGTTTCTGACATGGTGTCGCGGACGGGAAGCATTAGCTGGCGCACATCAAGAGCCCGTTTCGTCTGGTGACCGTGTCGAGAAGAAGGCGCGCCAACATCCAGCTTCTGCAACAGCGACGGCCGACAATGAGTGACTGTCGCCACCTCCTCGATCGACGGCTTCAACCCTTCAATCAACCAACAAGGAAGACTGAAAGCACGTAAAGTTTCAGAACTGTATGGCAGACCTCAGCTTTTCAAATTGTTCCATTTGCCTCGCAAAATTACAGCAACTTAGCATGAACCTTTGTTGCTCATTGTCCCAGTTGCATTGCCAAGCAGGGTCCCTTCCTTTTCCGAAATGAACCCGAGTGTCGTTGAAATTCAAACGCCAGCATTAAAATGATATAATTAGATTTCACTGCTTTAATTTCAAAGTTCAGTTAAAGTATTCATAGCTGGCTACAATATTTAGGTTACACGAGCACAAATTAAGAGTGCGAGTTTTGTTAGCATATTTTAGCTTACCTGTGACTGCAGCTCAGCTTGGTACGTACTAAATTTTACTATTGTTAATTGTTCAGAATCATTTAATTCAAGTTCAAAGTTAAATCTCTTGTTTCTAAATTGCGTAGATTCAAGTTGCTTTTGAAATGATTGTTGAGGTAGTCCAAGACTAACCGAATTTTACTGGAATTCGATGTGCTTCAGAAAGAAAGCTTACTATTAACTTCAGTCACTAAATTAACTTTCGATTTCCCAGTTTTATTAATTCTTTTGCTAAATTAAGTCAGAGTGTAGCGAAATTTATTACTTCTGACAAACTTTCAGTTTTCACACTACACGTGTCAACCTTCAGTTGCCACGCTTCTAGTGCTAATTATATGTGTAATAACCTTTCTTTTTCAGTTACTATAGTAATTGTCCTTAGGACTGGCGACCGTGATTTCCCCCAAACCTCAAATATCTAATTACCGCTAGTTGATTGTTAACGTAACGGCCGCACATTTACTTTCTTCATTAACTTTACCCCTTTTCAAAATTAATTTCCACCAGTTTCATTTGCATTTATCCTTTCATTTAGATGTAACCCTTTCCTCCCTCTTTACCGACAGATTAACTTCGGTGGCGATTGCTTTCCCACATTTCCATTAGGTACAGGCGGTTTAATTTTTCACTGTCATTAAGGTCGATAAGTGAGGGGGAGGTTACAAACCCACACCATGACCCACCCTTACAGATATTTCTACGGATATTTCGCGATACTCGCTGTGTATGGTTGCCGGTATCTTGTATTTGGAAAAATCCGTCACGACGTTTTTATAGCCTCTTGACGGGTCTTATACAATGTGTGGATGCACACATAAACAGATTTTTTCTTGAAAATCACGAGGCCTGCTAGGTTTTTATTAATTGTTGTTCTTACTAGCACCTTTAGTATGGTCCGATTTTTCGCTGCAGTATGCATTATATATCTGTTTCCATGGACCCTGACATATATACATGCCATAGAATTGGCGTTCTATGCTGACATCCAAGTAACAACAATGGGCCTGACTCTTACAGTTCGTATTGACTACTGGTGATGCTCACCAACTGTGACTGTAGATTTTGATACGAAATGGGCTCGCAGTACAACAGATTAATTTCGAAATATAAAGACTTTTTTGGTCTTCAGACCATCTGCATCCCACTCTTCTCCTGTGATCCTCCTTTGTTTTCCAGGAGTCGAGTTTTCTAGAACTTCCACTGTTTCTTTTTCTCTTTACCTGCTAAATCATTATATAGCTTAATCGATGTAGGATGTGTTAAAGTCTCAGATATTTCCATTTCTTCAACGGTAACTGGGTTAACAGTTGCTGGAGTTAAGGTTATGCATCGATGATTAACCGCGACGGTAGTATGTGGAATCACTGAAATGATTGAGTCCGTTTCGATCGTATTGTCCAGTGGCTTTGGTTGTCTCACTAAGTGGTCGTTATGACACCCTTCCCTTCGCCCACGTTAACCACTCACTTCTTTCAATGTATAATGAAGAACTATAAGAAAAAATGTTCCAAAGAAAGTTCACTGCTTTGTGCTACTTTCCCAACGGCCTTCCTTCAGGTACGTCTGTTCCTTACAGCGTCTCGGAACGATCTATAGCAGAAATTGCATACCTTCCCTGATGATATAATCCATAATTGTGCAAAACAGCTCTGTTGTCTCACGTCTGTCTACATCAATTCAAATTCAGTTGATTGCCAGATATTTTAGACCGGTTATTTGGAGACACTAAACAGGTCGTACTTATTCAGGACTCATGGTGACGTACAATAATTAATATTAACTCAGAAATAAAACAAAATATTGAAAAGATAATCAAATAAAATCACTCTTGCAACTGATGAGCAGACTGCTATGAATCTGTGACACCTAATCGAAGATCAGACCGACTTTTCCACTCATGAGAAATTAATTTACGTTGCGGTTAATCACCACAACCGAAGCCCATCACGCTTGATCGCCAATGGCGTACATTGCGAAACAGAGCGAATAACAAGTTATAATTTCTTTGAACATATCAGGTTAGAGTATGTAAATATCGTTATTTCACACTTTGAGTCTCTTTATTTTGTGAACGCATGGAGTTAACAAGAACAGTAATGACAGGTAAACAGCGGTGTATTATTTGCATCTACTGTGGGTGGACACACGTGGTACACAAATACAGAATTTACACATAAATTAATTGCAAATGAAGTAAATATGGGAAATACGAGAGGCAGCGTAGACGCTCAGTGGATAGTATTTACAAATGTATAATATATGTATTTAGGGCTGTGCATATGCTGCAGAGAAGGGCGTCTTATCACCACTCTTAGGTAATGCCCTAACGGCTGCAAATGGGAGTGGCTGGAGGCTACTCTTTATCATCGTAAGGCGTCAAGCAACTGCTCAGTGTGTGGAGGGTGAAACCTTTTCCTTCATAAACTATAGAGTAGTAGCAGTCACCCTAGTCGGACTCAGCATAATAACCACAGTAAGTCTCGTAGGTAGACTCACAGAATATCGAGAATATTACACGCTGCCTCAGTGCCTTATAGTCCTGAAAAATCTAAGTTGAGCCCTTCCAAATTATCCCTGCAGTATTGCGGCTCCGTTATTTCCGATTCGCAAGGAAGTGTTCTGCTTCCACTAATAATTCATTTAGTAAACTGACAATAGACATTCATTATCTTCTGTGTCCTAGATTTAGTCGTTGTTCCTCTGTCGTCTCAAAGTCGTTTGGACGAATTAAGCTGCAACAAGACGAAAGTCATTGTCGCTTGTATGGAGCTGATCTGCGAATACACGTCACATTGATTCTCCAAACGATCAAGAGCATCTGATTAATAGTGTCTTCGCCCACATTTGGTAAGCAATACAGCATTTATTCCATGTGGCTTGGTTTCTGCAAACTGCTGGTACGTTTCTAGAGATATGTAACACAGATCTCACGGTCTCCGTAAATTAAATGCCGATGATTTGTTGCCGAAAAGCTGAAACCCGATAGTCTCTTAAATGTAGTCTATCGGGTTCAGATGAGGCTAATTTGGAACCTAGTGCACAAACAGAGTTCATTTTCAAATTTCACAGATCACTACAGCACGATTCTGCCTCTGTGGCACTAGCAGTTATCCTGCTGGAAGGTGCCATCACCGTCTGGGAAGACATCAAGCATGAAGAGATGCAGGTGGACCGCAGTGACGTAGTTGACTTTGTCACGGCTCTCTTAGTGCTTTTGTTTACTACCACAGGTCCCTTGGAATTCCAGGTGAATGTCCCCTCCCGTCCCCCACCCCCAGCATAACACTGACCCCTTAGGCCTGCCCCCGTGGCATGATACATGTTTCGAGCAGCCGTTCCACTGGTTCTTATCCTATCCGGATACCACCATCGACCTGACGTAAGAAGAAACTGATTCATCTGACCAGGCGACACTTCTCCATTGATCCACGAACCAGTATCGATGATCTGGTCGACAGTATAATCGTAACTGACGTACTGACTATGTCGTTGGGAGCTCCGTGGTGTGCTCCTAAACATTACGACTGTGGTGTCTCGTCAGATCTGCCTCAGATCGCCGCTTACCCAGCTTTAGAGAGCTTGCAAGCATACGACCTTCACGTTCTATGACGAGATCGACTTCCAACACGTCACCGCCTACTGTCTGTTTCACTGGCCTTTTACCACCTTCCACAGATGCTCACGAGTAACAGCCGACCAGTTTCGGGGTTTCCGAGGTGATCATCCTCAGGCGCCGGACCACAACACTCTGTCCTTTGTTAAAACTGCTTATGACAATGGAATTCAGCAGTTGTAGCCCGCATCTTGCCTAAAACAACTACCCATTCGTCTCTTCTCCGTTTGTATGGCTTCCTTAGCGTAACGCCACCAGGCGGCTGCGGCTTTTACTGCTGCTGTGGGCAGCGGTCGTGATGATTTAGCTCATTAGTGTGTATGAGCTTGATAATTAACACTTGCAGTACCGAGGAATTTTCCAAAACGGGCATTACCAACGGAGGTACCTTATGTCAAACCCCCCTCCAAAAAGAAGTAAAGTTCGTTGATTGTTGTTGAATGATATTAATAACTTACTTTCTAAAGAAATACTGATGTATGAATAGGCCGGCCGGAGTGGCCGAGCGGTTAAAGGCGCTACAGTCGGGAAC
Organism: Schistocerca piceifrons; assembly: GCF_021461385.2. Classification (NCBI taxonomy): domain Eukaryota; kingdom Metazoa; phylum Arthropoda; class Insecta; order Orthoptera; family Acrididae; genus Schistocerca; species Schistocerca piceifrons. The sequence goes on from NC_060143.1 coordinate 12,571,115, forward strand.
CGCACGACCGCTAGGTCGCAGGTTCGAATCCTGCCTCGGGCATGGATGTGTGTGCTGTCCTTAGGTTAGTTAGATTTAGTAGTTCTAAGTTCTAGGGGACTTATGACCACAGCAGTTGAGTCCCATAGTACTCAGAGCCATTTGAACCATTTTGAATGTGTGAATAGGGTCCAGAACGTGAAAACACGTGTGAACACACACTTGGCAGTATCAATGCACTTTCAATAACGTGTACTTCCAACTAATGACCACAAAGAAAAAATATGAAAGAATATAAAAAAAATAAAGAATACAAATGTCGTTCATTGTTGTAGACTTTTACTATCAGAGACATTGATGTTTAAGTAAGGTCTTGAACCTGAAAATACTGACTAAGGCATTTATTGGTAAAGTGATATCTACTGCAGAGACTTAAATGTTTGAGTTAAGTTTAACTGAAAAATTTAAAATATGTATGCAGTCTGGTACGAGAATTTATACAAAACAATAATTCTTTTTATTTAATTTTAAAATATAAAGAAACTGACTAAATTACGATAGTTTCAAAATTGGGCGTAGACTCTTTAGTATTGCGAGGTTTATACCTACGGTGTATTAAATTCGGAAGCTATTACATATATAAGTTTTGTAACTGAAGCAGTTATTTATATATATTCAGAATCTGTATCTAAAAATAATCAGGTAACCAACAAATTGATGTACATTTCACGTTAAAGGATACTATGTACGTACTGTTGAATTTCATTCACGTACAGAACAACAAATAACGGCTGAATATGCCTCTGCTCACGCCTTACTCTCTGTTATGTGATTCTCTCGGCCCTCTGAGATGTATTATAGAGAGAGTAGAACTGCCTCATGGTCTGGAATATACACTACTGGCCATTAAAATTGCTACACCAAGAAGAAACGCAGATGATGAACGGGTATTCAAAGGACGAATATATTATACTAGAACTGACATGTGATTACATTTTCACACAATTTGGTTGCATAGATCCTGAGAAAGCAGTACCCAGAACAACCACATCTGGCCGTAATAACGCTTGAGTCAAACAGAGCTTGGATGGCGTGTACAGGTACAGCTGCTCATGTAGCTTCAACACGTTACCACAGTTCATCAAGAGTAGTAATTGGCGTATTGCGACGAGCCAGTTGCCCGGCCACCATTGACCAGACGTTTTCAATTGGTGAGAGATCTGGAGAATGTGTTCACCAGGGCAGCAGTCGAACATTTTCTGTATCCAGAAAGGCCCGTACAGGACCTGCAACATTCGGTCATGCATTATCCTCCTGAAATCTAGGGTTTCGCAGGGATCGAATGAAGGGTAGAGCCACGGGTCGTAACACATCTGAAATGTAACGTCCACTGTTCAAAGTGCCGTCAATGTGAACAAGCGGTGACCGCAACGTGTAACCAATGGCACCCCACACCATCACGCCGGGTGATACGCCAGTATGGCGACGACGAATATACGCTTCCAATGTGCGTTCACCGCGATGTCACCAAACACGGATACGACCATCATGATGCTGTAAACAGAACCTGGATTCATCCGAAAAAATGATGTTTTGCCATTCGTGCACCTACGTTCGTCGTTGAGTACACCATCGCAGTCATTCCTGTCTGTGATGCTGCGTCAAGGGTAACCGCAGCCATGGTCTCCGAGATGATAGTCCATGCTGCTACAAACGTCGTCGAACTGTTCGTGCAGATGGTTGTCGTCTTGCAAACGTCTCCATCTGTTTGTTGACTCAGGGATCGAGACGTGGCTGCACGATCCGTTACAGCCATGCAGATATGATACCTGCCATCTCGACTGCTAGTGATACGAGGCCGTTGGGATCCAGCACGGCGTTCCGTATTACCCTCCTGACCCCACCGATTCCATATTCTGCTAACAGTCATTGGATCTCGACCAACGCGAGCAGCAATGTCGTGATACGATAAACCGCATTCGCGATAGGCTAGAATCCGACCTTTATCAAAGTCGGAAACGTGATGGTACGCATTTCTCCTCCTTACACGAGGCATCACAACGTTTCACCAGGCAACGCCGGTCAACTGCTGTTTGTGTATGAGAAATCGGTTGGAAACTTCCTTCATTTCACCACGTTGTAGGTGTCGCCACCAGCGCCAACCTTGCGTGAATGCTCTGAAAAGCTAATCATTTACATATCACAGCATCTTCTTCCAGTCGGTTAAATGTCGCGTCTGTAGCACGTCATCTTCGTGGTGTAGCAGCTTTAATGTCCAGTAGTGTAGCTTCTCTACATTTGTCCAACAGGCTTTCGCGAGATCAGCTTCTCTCTTTCAGCGATTCGCATCTGGATTCCTGTTCTACACTATTGCGTGGGCTATACCTAGCGTTACGGTGACGGTACAACAACTGTGACGGTACAGCCCCCAAAAAGGTGCCAATAAGCTTCGAGAGCGAATGCGGCTGTGCCCACACGGTTTGTTATGGGATTAATAACAGACGTAGCGGCGCGAGCGCTAGCTAGACAGTAGAACATGGGTGGAAACGGACCACGCGGCGGCCGCTCTGAGCTAACTGTGGAGTCCCACCACGTTCAGGATGTTCTGAAAAGACGTGGTTGTAGTTTCCGTTGCTCGCTGGCAAAGAATGATGGAAAAGGTGGCCATGACTGGCCAAAGGGCCAGCTAAAATGTTGTATATGACAAATCTCAACAAAAAAGTGAACCCATTAAGATATTGAGAAAGTTATTACGAGTGAGAGGGTTGAGATGCGCCCTTGGTACGATATGAAGTTTCTAAATCATTTCATGTTACATAATTTGTAAACAGTATAAACGAACTATGGACCTTGCCGTTGGTGGGGAGGCTTGCGTGCATCAGCGATACAGATAGCCATACCGTAGGTGCAACCACAACGGAGGGGTATCTGTTGAGAGGCCAGACAAACGTGTGCTTCCTGAAGAGGGGCAGCAGCCTTTTCAGCAGTTGCAAGGGCAACAGTCTGGATGATTGACTGATCTGGCCTTGTAACAATAACCAAAACGGCCTTGCTGTGCTGGTACTGCGAACGGCTGAAAGCAAAGGGAAACTGCAGCCGTAATTTTTCCCGAGGGCATGCAGCTTTACTGTATGATTAAATGATGATGGCGTCCTCTTGGGTAAAATATTCCGGAGGTAAAATAGTCCCCCATTCGGATCTCCGGGCGGGGACTACTCAAGAGGATGTCGTTATCAGGAGAAAGAAAACTGGCGTTCTACGGATCGGAGCGTGGAATGTCAGATCCCTTAATCGGGCAGGTAGGTTAGAAAATTTAAAAAGGGAAATGGATAGGTTTAAGTTAGATATAGTGGGAATTAGTGAAGTTCGATGGCAGGAGGACCAAGGCTTCTGGTCAGGTGACTACAGGGTTATAAACACAAAATCAAATAGGGGTAATGCAGGAGTAGGTTTAATAATGAATAGGAAAATAGGAATGCGGGTAAGCTACTACAAACAGCATAGTGAACGCATTATTGTGGCCAAGATAGATACGAAGCCCACACCTACTACAGTAGTACAAGTTTATATGCCAACTGGCTCTGCAGATGACGAAGAAATTGAAGAAATGTATGATGAAATAAAAGAAATTATTCAGATGGTGAAGGGAGACGAAAATTTAATAGTCATGGGTGACTGGAATTCGAGTGTGGGAAAAGGGAGAGAAGGAAACATAGTAGGTGAATATGGATTGGGGCTAAGAAATGAAAGAGGAAGCCGCCTGGTAGAATTTTGAACAGAGCACAACATAATCATAACTAACACTTGGTTTAAGAATCATGAAAGAAGGTTGTATACATGGAAGAACCCTGGAGATACTAAAAGGTATCAGATAGATGATATAATCGTAAGACAGAGATTTAGGAACCAGGTTTTAAATTGTAAGACATTTCCAGGGGCAGATGTGGACTCTGACCACAATCTATTGGTTATGACCCTTAGATTAAAACTGAAGAAACTGCAAAAAGGTGGGAATATAAGGAGATGGGACCTGGATAAACTGAAAGAACCAGAGGTTGTACAGAGTTTCAGGAAGAGCATAAGGGAACAATTGACAGGAAAGGGGGAAAGAAATACAACAGAAGAAGAATGGGTAGCTTTGAGGGATGAAGTAGCGAAGGCAGCAGAGGATCAAGTAGGTAAAAAGACGAGGGCTAGTAGAAATCCTTGGGTAACAGAAGAAATATTGAATTTAATTGATGAAAGGAGAAAATATGAAAATGCAGTAAATGAAGCAGGCAAAAAGGAATACAAACGTCTCAAAAATGAGATCGACAGGAAGTGCAAAATGGCTAAGCAGGGATGGCTAGAGGACAAATGTAAGGATGTAGAGGCTTGTCTCACTAGGGGTAAGATAGATACTGCCTACAGGAAAATTAAAGAGACCTTTGGAGAAAAGAGAACCACTTGTATGGATATCAAGAGCTCAGATGGAAACCCAGTTCTAAGCAAAGAAGGGAAAGCAGAGAGGTGGAAGGAGTATATAGAGGGTCTATACAAGGGCGATGTACTTGAGGATGAAATGGGAGATATGATACTGCGTGAAGAGTTTGACAGAGCACTGAAAGACTTGAGTCGAAACAAGGCCCTGGGAGTAGACAACATTCCATTGGAACTACTGACGGCCTTGGGAGAGCCAGTCCTGACAAAACTCTACAATCTGGCGAGCAAGATGTATTAAACAGGCGAAATACCTTCAGACTTCAAGAAGAATATAAAGAGAAAGCTTTTGACAATGTTGACTGGAATACTCTCTTTCAAAGTCTAAAAGTGGCAGGGGTAAAATACAGTGAGTGAAAGGCTATTTACAATTTGTACAGAAACCAGATGGCAGTTGTAAGAGTCGAGGGACATGAAATGGAAGCAGTGGTTGGAAAGGGAGTAAGACAGGGTTGTAGCCTCTCCCCGATGTTGTTCAATCTGTATATTGAGCAAGCAGTAAAGGAAACAAAAGAAAAATTCGGAGTAGGTATTAAAATTCATGGAGAAGAAATAAAAACTATGAGGTTCGCCGATGACATTGTATTTCTGTCAGAGACAGCAAAGGACTTGGAAGAGCAGTTGAATGGAATGGACAGTGTCTTTAAAGGAGGATATAAGATGAACATCAACAAAAGTAAAACAAGGATAATGGAATGTAGTCTAATTAAGTCGGGTGATGCTGAGGGAATTAGATTAGGAAATGAGGCACTTAAAGTAGTAAAGGAGTTTTGCTATTTGGGGAGCAAAATAACTGATGATGGTCGAAGTAGAGAGGATATAAAATGTAGGCTGGCAATGGCAAGGAAAGCGTTTCTGAAGAAGAGAAATTTGTTAACATCCAGTATTGATTTAAGTGCCAGGAAGTCATTTCTGAAAGTAATCGTATGGAGTGTAGACATGTATGGAAGTGAAACATGGACGATAAATAGTTTGGACAAGAAGAGAATAGAAGCTTTCGAAATGTGGTGCTACAGAAGAATGCTGAAGATTAGATGGGTAGATCACATAACTAATGAGGAAGTATTGAATAGGATTGGGGAGAAGAGAAGTTGGTGGCACAACTTGACCAGAAGAAGGGATCGGTTGGTAGGACATGTTCTGAGGCATCAAGGGATGACCAATTTAGTACTGGAGGGCAGCGTGGAGGGTAAAAATCGTAGAGGGAGACCAAGAGATGAATACACTAAGCAGATTCAGAAGGATGTAGGTTGCAGTAGGTACTGGGAGATGAAAAAGCTTGCACAGGATAGAGTAGCACGGAGAGCTGCATCAAACCAGTCTCAGGACTGAAAACCACAACAACAACAACATAAATTTTAGGAACTTGTAATTTGATCTGTATTTTGAGTTTTGTAAACGAAATGGCAATTATCTTGTCAAGATATCCAGTATTAAAATAAAGGATGGTATGTGTATTCCGCGAGGGAAAACAGTGAATTCTAGCCATAAGCTTAATCAATATATTGAAAGTAGTATCAATATTGTAAAACAAACAGGGAAGTACGAATATGCTTACTGTTAGCTGCTTAAATCTATTAGAAAAATATACCCACAAATAACATTTTTCATGATAGAATTAGAATTTACTAGAAAATTAATGGATGTTACGAAAAACTGAATGCAGCAATGAAACTCTGAAAAAATTTTCGTGCAATTTCACGTACAATACATATGTGTAGCGGCATATCTATAGTTTCTATATGTTCCACAAGAAAGAAATTATTTGTTGTGACTAACGTTAGAATTCGAGGATATAAATCCCCGGAGCCATCTTGGTGCGGAGAGTCTGATTTTGGCTGCACATGGGGGCGAATAGTCTGGCTGTGTTTACAGGCAGTCGTTGTGGTGAATTTTGTTTGCACGGATTCGCGAAAGGAAATTTTCTTAAGTGTCTAAACGTGGACTTACAAAACTTCCCCTTGACCGTAGCGAGCTGCTTTATTTTTTTTAAAGGGGGGTGGCTTATAAATTTTGCCATTCCGCAGCTCAGCTGAGGAGTATTAACTTCAAATTTAATTGAGTAGGGCTCAGAATTGTTGGGAGATTTAGGAGTGCGAAAGATATTGCCTGGGCTTATTTAAGCTCTCGCAATGACGTAATAACATTCAATACTACCAATTAATGATCTTGTTGTTGTTAGGAGAAAAGGGAACAAATTCAATTTTTTAATCTAGTTCACGCAATGAGTGTAGTGAACTCTCCTTTAGCAAATTCCTGCATGCATTTAACTGAAAGTTTCCTTTCCCTTAGTTTACGATTTTGCCGACAATTCGAGTCATTGGATGGTCGCTAGACTTAAACGCAGCCAAATTATATATGCATAAAATTCAACCAATCACTGTGTCCCTTGGTAGAGTGATGCTAACTGGAACATTGATTCATTGATAACCTGCACAACGGTGATGGGGGCTGGCAGATAGCTCAGTTATTTTTGGGACATAGACTTTTAAGAGACAAATTCAGTTCTTTTTTATTATTATTTTGTTTTAGAATTTAGTTTGCATCTGAACTGAACACTGAAGTCGCACAGCGACTCTTTGAATCTCATGATGTGTATCACTACATTTGATAAGGATCCCAGAAAAGTAACATGCGTTTTCTGCAACAAAATGTGACAAATCGTCTTGTATACATTTGGCTGTAAAGTACACACTGATCAGGAAGAACGTCATCACCACCCCCCCTAACAGCCGGTGTGTCAGCTTTTGGCACAGGTAACAGCGGAGACACGTCGTGACATGGAAGCAATGAGGCCTTAGTAGGTCGCGTGCTGAAGTTGGCACCACATCTGCGCACACAAGTTATCTAATTCCTGCAAAGTCCTGGGCGGGGGCGATGAGCTCTGACGCCACGTTCTATCACATCCCAGATGTGATCAAAAGGGTTCAGATCTGGAGAGGTGGGGGACCACCACATCAACCGAAACACGCGACTCTGTTCCTCGAACCACTCATCACACTCCAGGCATTGTGTTATCGCGCACTATCTTGTTGAAAAATGCCACTGCCGTCGGGAAATACACTCCTGGAAATGGAAAAAAGAACACATTGACATCGGTGTGTCAGATCCACCATACTTGCTCCGGACACTGCGAGAGGGCTGTACAAGCAATGATCACACGCACGGCACAGCGGACACACCAGGAACCGTGGTGTTGGCCGTCGAATGGCGCTAGCTGCGCAGCATTTGTGCACCGCCGCCGTCAGTGTCAGCCAGTTTGCCGTGGCATACGGAGCTCCATCGCAGTCTTTAACACTGGTAGCATGCCGCGACAGCGTGGACGTGAACCGTATGTACAGTTGACGGACTTTGAGCGAGGGCGTATAGTGGGCATGCGGGAGGCCGGGTGGACGTACCGCCGGATTGCTCAACACGTGGGGCGTTAGGTCTCCACAGTACATCGATGTTGTCGCCAGTGGTCGGCGGAAAGTGCACGTGCCCGTCGACCTGGGACCGGACCGCAGCGACGCACGGATGCACGCCAAGACCGTAGGATCCTACGCAGTGCCGTAGGGGACCGCACCGCCACTTCCCAGCAAATTAGGGACACTGTTGCTCCTGGGGTGTCGGCGAGGACCATTCGCAACCGTCTCCATGAAGCTGGGCTGCGGTCCCGCACACCGTTAGGCCGTCTTCCGCTCACGCCCCAACATCGTGCAGCCCGCCTCCAGTGGTGTCGCGACAGGCGTGAATGGAGGGACGAATGGAGACGTTTCGTCTTCAGCAATGAGAGTCGCTTCTGCCTTGGTGCCAATGATGGTCGTATGCGTGTTTGGCGCCGTGCAGGTGAGCGCCACAATCAGGACTGCATACGACCGAGGCACACAGGGGCAACACCCGGCATCATGGTGTGGGGAGCGATCTCCTACACTGGCCGTGCACCACTGGTGATCGTCGAGGCGACACTGAATAGTGCACGGTACATCCAAACCGTCATCGAACCCATCGTTCTACCATTCCTAGACCGGCAAGGGAACTTGCTGTTCCAACAGGACAATGCACGTCCGCATGTATCGCGTGCCACCCAACGTGCTCTAGAAGGTGTAAGTCAACTACCCTGGCCAGCAAGATCTCCGGATCTGTCCCCCATTGAGCATGTTTGGGACTGGATGAAGCGTCGTCTCACGCGGTCTGCACGTCCAGCACGAACGCTGGTCCAACTGAGGCACCAGGTGGAAATGGCATGGCATGCCGTTCCACAGGACTACATCCAGCATCTCTACGATCGTCTCCATGGGAGAATAGCAGCCTGCATTGCTGCGATAGGTGGATATACACTGTGCTAGTGCCGACATTGTGCATGCTCTGTTGCCTGTGTCTATGTGCCTGTGGTTCTGTCAGTGTGATCATGTGATGTATCTGACCCCAGGAATGTGTCAATAAAGTTTCCCCTTCCTGGGACAATGAATTCACGGTGTTCTTATTTCAATTTCGAGGAGTGTAGAATCGTCATGAAGGGGTGTACGTAGTGTGCGAACAGTATACGATACTCCTTAGCAGTCTTGGTGCCTTGCACGAGCTCTACTGCACCCATGGTGCTCACGTGAATGTTCCTTAGAGCAAAACTGAGCCGCCACCAGCTTTTGTCCATCCCCCAGTACAGGTGTCAAGGAGCTGTTCCCCTCCCATCGGCATTATGATGAAGTTATCGGGATTCACCAGACGGTGCAATGCTGTGCCGCTGCGCCAGCATACGGTACCGATGGTCACGCGCCGGTTTCAGACGCAGCTGCCGATGTCTTGGTGTTAACGTTGGCACACGTGTGGGTGTCGTCTGTGGAGTCCCATCGTTATGAGTGTTCGGTGCACTATGTATTCACACACACTTGTACTCTGCCCAGCATTAAAGTCTAATGCTAGTTCCGCCAGACTTCATCGCCTGTCCTGTTTCACCAGTCTGCCCAACCTACGACGTCCGACATCTGTAATGCGGCGTGGCCGCCCGACTACACGACGTGTGAACGTGGTTACACCTTGGTGTGGCCTCGTGTTGAAGACGCTAGCCACAGCACTCCTCGAACACCCGTCAAGTCGTGCAGTTTCTGAAATGCTCGTACAGAGTCTTCGGGCCATCAGAAACTGCCCTCTGTCGAAACTAAGATAGATCGCGCTCTTTCGCCGTTCTATGCACCGACAGCGCGCTCACTGGTTCTACGTGTATCACGCGTGTGTCTGGCTAGCGGTCACTCACCGCCAGGTGACACTCCTATACCGTGGATTGGTTTACATCAATGGTAGGTCTGTAGTCTTAACTTTCTGGTTGATCAGTGTAAAAGATATTTCACGAGTGTGAAAGGTTGAAAAAATTATTCCACAAAGAGCATGATCCGATTTCCTTTTGTCAAGCAATATAAAATCAAATCCCGTCCCCCTTGACTTAGTTTTATTTTTTTATTTTTTTTTTATTTTGCCGAGTCGAGTGTCAGCGAGGTGGTATAGAGGAAAGTTTCTACAAAGCTTTGTCAACTACTGCTTGTTATCAGCCTGCCATGCGCAGGCAAGTAATGGAGCGAACCGCGGTGCTGTGTTTCTGCTGATAGCATCGACTGGCTGCGCTTGAATGCATGAGACGCCAAAAGATATTTTGAACAGGTACCTTGTCGTCATATCTGGCGTAACACGGAATTAAGCCACTACTGTACTTTTAAACATTACCGCTCGCGGATGTTACATACCATATAGTGAATACACATAATATTGGGCTAAAGGACATTCAAATGTAGATTCAGGAAAGTTCACAAGCACGCGACAACACAGAAGTAAATTATCAACTTTAATCTGCAACCCAGACATTAGTCACGATATATTTTCTTTTTCTTAAAAAAAAAATCTTTGATTCGACTACTGTTTTCCAGATATGTCCTCTGTTTTTAAGACAAATGCTGGATCCGTTTTCCACTCTATTCCCAGTTCGCTGGGATGTGGCTGAAAAGATGCAATAGACAGGCTTCGAAGTAGCATAGCGAATGAATTTTATTGAAAAAATCGAATAAATTATCATATTTTTGAATAATTAGTGATTCGACTACTGTTTTCCAGATATGTCTTTTGTTTTTAAGTCAAATGCTGGATCCGTTACCCACTCTATTCCCGCACTCGCTGGTATGTGGCTGAAAAGATCCAATAGACAGGCTTCGAAGTAGCATAGCGAATGAATTTTATTGAAAAAATCGAATAAATTATCATATTTTTGAATAATTAGTAAATTAGTGTTTCTTCCAAAGTAACCTGTACGTAAACCTTTTGTGACAACAACAGATCCACAATCCAAGTAACCCACCACACAAAACAGCGAGTGATCAAAACTATCAAACATTACAAGGTAAATAGAATTAAGTAATGTTACTTAAATTTTTTACGCCTTTATTATTGAGTCAGGTAACTGTTCGTCTGCGGTCGGGGCAGAGTGCCTTCGGAGACTTCACTTTGATAGTGGTGAGGCGGTGCAAGCAGAGCTGAGGTTGTGACAAACATTCTACAGTGATGGTATCAACAAACTGGTCTCTTGTCGGGAGAAATGCATTCGTCACCAGGGTGACTATGTTGACAAATAACTGTTAGACATGAAGAATAAAGATGTAGAGCGTCAATAACGTTTCTCTCCTTTAAAAGCTATAAGAGTTTTCGTACAAACATTCGGAGGCATTACTTTTTAGCACACCCTCGTAGATAAAGGAGGCCAATGTTCACTGCATTGCACTCATTGAAATATTGAGGGGTAACAGGGTTAAAACACAGTGAACGAATGGTTATGAACAACTTACACAGAAAGCATATTGCAGTTATAAGAGTAAGGAAACAGTGGTTGAGGCTTGAGTCAGAGAGGGTTCCAGCCTATTCTCGATGTTATTCAATCTATAGGTCGAGCAAGCTGTAAAGGATATCAAGGTGAAATTGGGGATGTGGCGTAAAACTCAGGGAGAAGACGATGAGATTTGTCGATGACATTGTAATTCTGTCAGAGACGAAAAAGGACTAGAAAGATCAGTTTAAAGGATTGGACAGTGATTTGAAAGAAATTTATAAAGTGAACATCAACAAAAGTAAATATGAGTAATAGAATATTACCGAATTTAGCAAGGCGATGATAAGGGAACTGAACAAGGAAATGATACACTATATGTAATAGAGTAATTTTACTATTGAAAAAAATGGCTCTGAGCACTATGCGACACAACTTCTAAGGTCATCAGTCGCCTACAACTTAGAACTAATTAAACGTAACTAAACTAAGGACATCACACACATCCATGCCCGAGGCAGGATTCGAACCTGCGACCGTAGCGGTCGCTCGGCTCCAGACTGTAGCGCCTAGAACCGCACGGCCACTCCGGCCGGCATACTATTGAAGCTATGTTAGTATAAGTAGAGAGGATCTAAAACGGCAAAAATCTGATTGCTCAAAAAGAGGAACTTGTTAACATCTAATACAAATTTAAGTCTTGAAATGTTTGTGTAGAGCGTAGCTTTATTTTGAAGATTAGATAGATAGATCGAGCAACCATGTCAGACTTGCTGAATCAAACTAGGGAAAGAAGAATGTTATGACACAACTTGACTAAATGAAGCGATCCTTTGATAGGATACATCTAATGGGATCAAGGCACCGTCAGTTTGGTAATGGAGGGAAGTGGGTGGGTGGATGTGGGGGTGGGGGGTGGGGGGGAGAGATATTGTAGAGGAGAGCAAAGTATGAGTACAGTTACCCGGCTGGAATGATGTTTGTTGTGGTAGTTATTCAGAGATGAAGAGACTTCTACAGGATAGAGTAGCGTGGAGAGCTGCATCGAACTAGTCTTCGGACTGGAAACCTCAACAACGACAGGACACGATTATCAAAGCAAACAACTCTTTCTTAAGATTGGCAGTATTGTTCTACATGCTCCACGTTTGCAAATTATGTGAGATAGGCTAGAGCAAGCTGTTAACAATGTGTATGACTGATACTGAATCGAAGGGGTAGTATGGAATTCGGTGCCTTCAATCACACACTGCCGTTTTTCAATTCTTCTTGTCTTCTGGTAGAAGAAGAATGGAAAGTACTGTAGAATAGATCACTCTAATGCATTTATCTGCATTTTCCAAGCACACTCGCAACAAATGTGTTCTGCATGACCTCTATATCCTGTTGATACCCTTCTTCATTCCATTTCATTTTTTTAGTATTCAAAGGATTTGGCAGGGAGCAGGCGTTATCTACAAATTTTTTTAATGTAAAAAACCTTCAAAAATAGAAGTTTTACTGTCCAGTTGTCAGCTGATACATTTTCTGGTTACTAGTGTCAGCATGGTTATCTTGTCATCCTCAGATCAAACATTATAAAGCAACATAACCTTTCAGAAACTAGTAATCGGAATATGTATCAACTGCGAGCTGGACAATAAAACTTCTCCTTCGGAATATTTTTTTTACAAGGTACAGAGATCGCTCTCTTTCTGACAATATCTGATAAATACAGGACTAATGTTTTAATCCGAAAATATTTAGTACGTTTTATTGTTTTACTATAGTACGTTTTAATAAAGCTGCCATTCAGCGTTCCTAGTGATACTGTTCGTAAAGAAATTACTAGAGCTAAGCTCTCCAGACAAATGTGGAGAAATTTATGTTCTTCCTCATGCATCTCACGTATTGATTACGATGGTGACATTACTGAAAAAAGTGCTTGTGCGGAGATGTACCAACAGCAGTTCTTCAGGCTCACCGTCTGCGAATATAGTGGAAATTAGAGCACAATATGTGCTCGGCATGTCAACTTCCCGGTACGTACCACGTGCTGTGCCTCACCGAATGAATGTGGAGCTACGACTAGTCCCCTGTGGACGTGACGCACGCGCGTTCGTGTTCAGTACCGGCGACACGGTGTCGGCTGTCCGAATCCCGGCCAGGCCACCTGCTCGCGCTGATTTACATTAAACGGCTCCATTCAATTGGAGTGATTGCAGGTAGCGCACACAGCACGAGGCCTTGCCATGTCCCACACCCTGCCAGCGTCTATGACATGAATAACGTATGCTCACGTCCCTTTATGTTACAAGAGGTCTCTCTCGTAACGTTGTAGGATTAGGCGGAGCTATGAATAGCAAATTAACGAAACTCCGTCCATATTACTATACGCGTTCACCGAACCGAAGTTAGCATTGATGCCTTGTCACGATTTACGGGCGTGACGGGCAGAAGCTTGGTGCGACAGCTTCAATTTGGTCGAAAATGAACTATGAGGTAGCGCCATATGAAGCCCAGTGGGTGACACTACGTTAAGGGACACCTAATTCTGATAAGAGAATTACTTGTAAGGAAATACAGTATTTTCCTCCTGCATACATCTCGGAAGGCATAAAATAAGAGATAATCGGGCTCTTAGAGAGGGGTGCCGACAATATTTCTGCAATAAGGGAGAAAAATTATTCTATTGTTCGATATAACGTCACGTTCAAGAGTATTAGAACGACCTGAATGACGTTCCGACTGATTTGTGTGCAGCCCACCTAACTAAACTGTCTTGCAGTTCCTATAAGCTTTTTCGGTACAGTCGCCTGACTATAAAATGGTTTCTACAAGAGACCACTAAAGATTACTGCTTTGGATGGCAGTTGAGATGCTAGTTAATACCACCAGAGGATAAATACTGGGCAACAAGTTACTAGATATGGTGCAGTCTTTAACGCTTGAACATTCAAATTTATTGAAAAAATAATATTTCATAAAGCCAGTTTCAACTTAAAAGTACATGACGAATATTTCAGTAATGGGCCAGAACTCCAGGCTCCAATCTAGCAACCATTGACCCTGTTAACAAATGACGAGTTTCAATTACAAATAACAAACTGTGTGCATGTTTAGACATGAAATGACGTGGCATGAAGTTTTGTGTTGGACGGAGGACCTTATCGGATCGTTAACTAAGCAAAATCAAATGTTAGGCAAAAGTTCAAATAAAACGTTTATCTTCATCCGTCACCCTTTTTATTTCATCCCAGCACGCGTTTCGAGAGTTTACAATTTATCTTCAATTGGAATAAAGGGTTTGTGTTACACACTTGGTAGCTGGATGTAGTCAGTTGTTTGTTGTGGTTTAATTTTGAATCTGTTCCAGCATGGATGACATAAAGCAGATAGTAGATATCGGAATTTTTCACATGTAGCGTAATGACTGAAACTGAAATATTGAGACGCAAAAGTTTTGCTTTACCGATATTCGAATCTGGCACTTACCGTCATTTCCTAGCAAGGAATAGACGTTAAATATATGTTGACTTCAGCAGAAGCGAGATGTGTACATCTCTGAAGTTACTAGGAGTCGAACTCTGCACATGTTATCACTGTTGACTACACACGAAGAGACTTTAACTCTCTAACTGTTCTTCACCAATAGCTAGAAGTGGCACGTTCGATCCTAAAACGATATGATGAAACGTTCTATGTATGTTTGGGAATACTAAATGCCACCAGTCGTCATTGTTGACAACGCATGGACAAATGATAAAAATCATAATTATTTTTCATCTATAGTTTGGTGTGCATATGCTACAATTTGAAATAACACGGTGAAAATTTTTGTGCCCCACCAAGATTCGAGCCCAGAAACGTGCCTTTCGTGCAGACCTTGAGGAGTTCGGAAACTTGGGAAAGCAACAAAAGCCGGCCGCTGCGGGCGAGCGTTTCTAGGCGCTTCAGTCCGTAACCGCACTGCTGCCACGGTCGCAGGTTCGAATCCTGTCCCGAGGATGGATATTTGTGATGTCCTTAGGTTACTTCTACGTCTAGGGTACTGCTCACCTAAGATGTTTTAATTCCCATAGTGATTAGAGCCATTTGAAATATTTGAAAGCAACAAAAATTGGACTAATATCGCCCCAAAGGGATCAGATTCTGCGAAAGGGAGACCTGAGTTCGATTCCCATATACACGTATTATCAACTTCACAAGTTGAAATAAAATAAGCGACCTGTGATCTCACATGACTATTGGCTCACTAATAAATTTAAGAAAGCTTTCTGCTGACAGAGTTTCTACTTGTCACAACATTCAGCTCTGTCATGGCTCAATCTACGCAGATTCTCCCCAGTAGATAGCGAATGGACTTCATATTTTGTGTGGATGTGGTACTATGGTGCAGCACTATGTTGTTCAGCTGTCTTTATCAAAGATGAAGAGAGTCTCTTCATGCCTGTTGAAAATGCTTTGTTGAATTGCGAATCGAGTCCAGGCCTACGGGTACCAAACTAGAATTATTTCCACAGACCACCAAACTAAATATGCGGTAAGTTCATGATTTCGACCTAACGAAGGATGCTCCACAATGGAGCACGCTGGTGAGAATTCGGGTTTCGTGATAACTTACTATATCGTATTCAAATCATTCATTTCCTTGTTTTCCTGCACCGAAATTTACTAGCTATCTGGGCTATGGAATGCACACTTTTGATATTATATTGTAATCACTGAAATCAAATTGCATAACGGTTAGCTGCGCGAACTACAATACGGTAGGATGCGAAAATTTATCGAGGAAGATTTGCTTTACACTGGATCTGCTATGGTATTTTCTCAAATTCGACAAAAGGGCAACGTCACTAAGTTTGCCATTCTCCAACCTACTTTGTAAGACTGGGCCAGTATTGGCCCACGTTTTTCTATATACCTCCGGAATCAAGATTGATCTCCCCCGAGCTCGGATTCTGCTAGGCTTCCATACTTCTGTCAATAAATCGTGTCAGTATTTTGCAAGCATGACTTATTAAACCAATAGTCCGGTATTATTCTCATTTGTCAACAACTGCCACTTTTCGGGATTGGAATTATTACGTTATTTCTAAAGTATGGCGTATTTTATTTGTCTCATATATCTCTAACACGTGGGGGAATAATTTTCTCATGGTATTTCCTTCCGAGGATCTCAACAATTTTAGGGGAATGTCGTCTACTCCAAGTGCTTTGTTTTAGCTTCGGTGGTTCACTCCTTAGGACTTCGGTTCACTATCTCATGCGTTATCAACGGCTTTTTTAAATTATCCCAAATCTGCTGTCAGTATTAAGCCTCACTGCAACAATTCTTAACCAAAGAGATTTAGTTCAATAAGAATTTACATTCGGGTAATAATTTATTTGCCAACTTAGATGGGGCACCTATATGGTCTGTGGAGTTTTGAGGCGTCGATGCAACATATAACTGAGCAGTTGTTTCACTGCCAGAGATTAAGTATTGTTTACAATAGCACTATGAACTGCTGCTGTTGAACTGCACTGAAAACTATGTGTATGACAGGAAAAGAGAATTACATCTGGCACTGAAGAGTAGGGTCACCCAAACAATCCCTCCTGATCGTAATTTATGGTGGCCAGATTACAGATGGTGAATTTGAATGTTCTTTTTAACTGCTCTTTAGCTCCAACACATAGTTACAGAAATTTGAATGAAATTCATTGACATATTCTTTTCGTCAATTCGGTGGTTGGCAGCTCCATGTCTTTCAGTAGCAAGCAGGCACTCACGAAACAGCTCAGCTCAGCTGTGGAAATACATCCTCCAGCTGTAAGCTAGAGATGTGACAACATCTTAGAACACGTTTGGCAGTACTGTGACCTTCGACTTGTTTCCTGGAGTGACTGCGAATTACCCTACTCACTTCGCTACATATTTTATTCTCATTTTGATTAAATATTCTGTACGGTTCTCACGTAAAGGATGACACAAAGGCTTGTTCCAAGCAGAAACCACCATCACTCTCATTTTTTACGTTGTGAATTAGCTGTTTTAGCAATCACTGTCGCTTAAAGAGTTACACCAGCTCAGTAGTAAGGCGCTCTCCTTTCAAAGGGAAGACTGAGGTAGCTGCAGCTTAAAATATCACTAGAGACAAGATTTTTACCTCTTCTTTACTCAGATAGATCGGCAATCACTAAAGAAATTTTTAGAAAACTCCTGGACCATAAGTGTTTTCCCTATCTTGATTCAGTACCATGCAGACGTATAGATGAAAAACATGCAACTTTTCACACTTGTCAATGCCCGATTTTTCTGTTTCTGCGGATTTTTTTTTTTTTTTTTTTTTTTTTTTTTTTTGTAAAGAAGTAGTTCTATCGTAATTGTGGCACTTTCTAATATTTAAACTGGAATTCATAAAGTGTCTGTACCAACTGTAACGTTTGCATACTTTCGTGGTAGTGCAGCCACGTTACTTCATTATAACCGTGGAATGCATGTAGGCATGATCAGTTATTACACCAAAATCGTGAATTATCTTTCTAATTTGATCCATTTGGGGATGTGTGTATACGAGTGCTTTGTTTTATTATAGCAGACATTTGTAGTAAGGTTACTATGATAAGTTGCCATTCATTTGTATTAGTACAGTGCATACTATATAACGTTTAGTTTATTCAGTAAAACAGATAAACATAAGAAATAACCGAATCATCATCAGTACAGATTCGCACATTATCTATTATTATTGAACTTGCACAGAATTCGTTCACTTACTTCATTTCTTTCACTGACTACTGAGAGCTATATTTTGAATATTGTGCAGGATTTACTTGCACACTTTGTTTTCCTGATTTGAAACTGTATGTTATTTGCAGCTTACGAGATTTCTTTGTGGATGTTCACATTTTGTAGCCAGAGCTATGTTGTGTTTCCATTCGCGTTCTCATGTGTTAGAGCTGGAGAAAATGAGACCATTCGTAAGGAAAACTGTTTTTCAGTGTGGAATATTAAAAGGAATATTATTTACTGAAAAGTACGTGTCCTAATTATGTCGAGTACAGTGTCATGCTCGTAGCTGTTACAATCAATAAGTTAGCGTCTAATCTGGCCACTGTATGCAAAGGCCGATGCCGACACAGCAAATCGCAACGTTGTATTGTATCAGGTTATATATGTAGGTTAAGCAGTCGGGTAACCAGGATAGTCGTAGAAGAGGTTGCGGATCTTGAAAATAAGGTCAAGTCTACTTTTAATAGAATTTTATTTACTCTTTAGTTTTTCAAAGGTTAATCAACAGTTATCAAAAAACAAAAATAACTCATTTACCAAATTCCGTTAACAGAAGTAACGCTAACATTGTGGGAGTTAGAAAATGAATCGAAGACTGCATGGAGAATAAACTACCAAGATATCAGTATCTGCGCAGTTCACGGATACAGAATTAAAGAAACAAATTACGAACTGAAATGAATCCTTCAACTCAGACTGTATATCTGAAACATATGAGAAAGGAGCACCTCAGGTTACGGGCTGCGCTGAAAACTCAACTTTCTCAAGATCAGCAAAGTGTGTCAAACAGCCCCAGATGGCGTTCCACTCCAGGCTCCTCCGACAGGCCGTTTCCGATCCCCGGAAATATACAATCGTGGACAAAAGCGAGCGAGACCCCTCGCCTTTTCGTTATGCTGATCCGCACAGCTTTAGAGTCTGCTACACAGCATAACAGGCAAGGCGACGAAGTGCTACCAACATACTATGCAAGTTCGCTCAGCTGATGTGCTGAGATAGCTAGCACTGGAGAAACTCGCGCTTCGAAGACGCCACAGCATCGTCTGCCACCACTTCGTGGGAAACGAAATACCTCAAGTATAAGCCAATGTGTTGTATTCGCATATCTGTGACTATGACTTGGATCTAAAGTGTGGTTATGGACAGTACGTATGCTCAGATTGCGAATCTAACATCATGAATAAAGACAAGGGGGAAATGAATTAGGCGTTCTTCCTCTTCCGTAACATCAAATACATTTTAGTTATTCTTTCTTAAATGGATTGCGCAGAAAATCATGCACTAGAAGTGAATAACTTTTTAGCAGCACCAGATGATATTAACAGCTTGCAGGCGCGGGTTAGCCGTGCGTTCAACTGCGTCGTATCGCGGACCGCGCGGCAACTTGCGCCTTAAGTTCGAGTCCTTCCCCGGGCATGGATGTGTGTTAGGTTAGATAGGTTGAAGTAGTTCTGGCATAGTTCTTAGAGCCATTTTTTGAGCTTTCGCGTAAATTTTCTTTACATAAACGACCCTATCTTTAGATCGCATTGACATAGCTCACTTTTTTACACCACCAAGGGACCGTATACCGCAGGAAGTGCGATACATTTCCACTTATTATGTCCACCCGTACTCAAGGTAAACGGGTTTTGAGGGTTGGGTAGACAAACAGACGGTCAAGAAAGTGAGACTAGTAGGTATCCATTTTTATCGATTTACGCGACGAAATCCTATCAACGAAAATAGCTACCACAGTTAGTGAAGATGAGGGCCGCATGATAATTCCCCCTACTCTTTATTCGAAATGTTCCAGTTGCAGTCGATACATCAGCATATTAATCGTAGCTACGCTTTCGATCCAAATCACGTTTACAGGAACGCAAATAAAATCCATTTGCCTATACACGTGGTAATTCAGATTCCACTATTAATGCCATTGCGGTGCGAGCATTCCCATTGCTAGCTACCTTAAGGAACACTGCGGCTAATAAACGTTTTCTGGCTGTGGCACGCCTAATGGGGAATTCGAAACATTGTAGAATACGTTTGGCAGCTATGACTCCGTTTATTTCCTGGGGTGGTGCAGAATTATCCTACTAAATTTACTCGCCAATAACAGTTGTTCGTTATTTCGATAAATATCTCTGATGATTGTCACATAAGCGGTGACATAAAGGTAGACAATTCATGTTTTTGAGTCCAGAAAGCTCTATGGAACGGAAACTGCAGGTCATTTTGCCATTTGCATTACGAAATCGCCGGCTTATTCATGTCTGGGGTAATAATAGAGGGCTGTTTGCCTGGATTGCCTGCTAGCGTAGTGAAAGGTGTTTGCTATTGCAAGGGAGGTCTGGTTTGTTTTCGGTCCTCTCTCGATGGAGGCAGGTAGACTATCAGTAAAGGAGTTTTAAGAAATTCTCGCTCCCCCAATACGTTTTATTGCTACCTTTATTCTGTACCTTCGGCCTGTGGATGTCGACATGAAACTCCTGTAGAATTTCGTACTTGTTACTGCCTACTTTTTCAGCTTCTGTCAATAATTAGATTGACTTAAGTGTGACACTGAATGATTTTTAAGTGAATTTGGTTATGAATCTTCGCGCATTGCTAAATTTGCACACTCCCATGGTAGGTCGGCAACGGTAATCCAGTATGAGTGGTCTGAACGTTGACACAGACCGTTTCGCGGCCGAATGCGCATAATATTTTGCTAATTCGTAACGATCTGTGGTACTTTGTCTTACTGAAACAGTTATGTTATCTCGATAAACTGAAATTGATTTTTATTAGTACAGTTCATACTAATTAGCGTTTCTTCTTTCATACATATCTTATATTTACGTGTTGTATTTAACACACTAACCAGCATTAATATAGTCATACACATGACTGACATTCGTCTGACAAGTTTCGGATAATTTGTCAGTTTCACGCTTGTGCATAGTATGTTGGTAGCACTTCGTCGCCTTGCCTGTTATGCTGTGCAGCAGACTTGAAAGCTGTGCGGGTCAGCATAACGATAAGGCGGGCGGCTTCGTTCGTTTTCTCTACGACTGAACCTCCTCCTGCTCCACTTCCCATCATGGAGTGGAATGACGCAAAGCATGTAATAAAGCTTTCGAAAAGTACAGGAAAGGACAGTAAACTTCAGAAGACCTCATTTTGCCGTCATGAGGTGAAACCGTGCTGAGGTCGGCCTTCTTTAGCTGATTGGTGTTCGCGACAGAATGTCAATCCTAAGAGCCCAGGTTCGATTCCCGGCTGGATCGGAGAATTTCTCCGCTCAGGGACTGGGTGATGTGTTGTCCTAATCATCATCATTACGTCCCCATTGACGTGCAAGTCGCCGAAGTGGCGTCAAATCGAAATGCATGTATCCGGCTGACGGTCCTAGTCACACGACATTTTTTTTACCGTGCTGAAGCGGTATTACTCTGGTTGGTCAGCCTGTCCACGCCATTGAGCTAGATGGCACGACTCATTCTCATTGGATAAACTAAATTTTTGAAGCGAAACAGAACCGACACTCCCGAGCTAGCTGAATGTCTCCACAATGTTTGAGCCTTTGAGTCAGCACAGAGGAGGAAAAAATATCGTAGCAAAATTATCCAGAGAGGATGGCAAGGCAGGACTGGCGTTTACATTCCAACACATGAACATGCGTTGGCCATACTGACAAAAATGTAGTGGAGCTGGTCACTTCCTGATTTCCATGAAGGTTTCACAACACCCCAGGGTCATGTGCTTGACTTGACGAGGTTCACAGACTGCCCTCTGCCGACAAAGGAGATTGAATACCATTGGGCCACCAGAACCAAAAGGAGGGTGTGAAGTTTTCTCTTAAATGCACATCTCCAGCACTCACAAATTTAACTGCAACTTAGTGAGTAAAAAATGAATTCATATAGCACAGTAACATGTGACAATACTGTCTCACTACTGTAGTGATGAAAAAAAAGCGAAACACTTCCAGTGAATGAGATTCTTAGTATTCAGCATGAATCACACGGAAAAACAAAAATAGCTGCAACAGCCACAAATAGTACTCGCTGCTCTTTATACACAAGCGCCAAAGAAACTGGTGTAGGCACGCGTATTCAAATACAGAGATATGTAAACAGGCAGAATATGGCACTACAGTCGGCAAGACAAGTGTCTGGCGCAGTTTTTAGATCAGTTACTGCAGTACAATGGCAGCTTATCAAGATTTAAGTGGTTTGAACATGGTGTTATAGTCGGCGCCAGAGAGATGGGACACAGCATCTCCTAGGTACCGATGAAGTGGAGATTTTCCTGTATGACCATTTCACGAGTGTTTCGTGAATACCAGGATTCCGATAAAAGATCCGATCTCCGACATCGATGCTGCCGAAAAAAGATCCTGCAACAACGGGACCAACGAAGACTGAAAGAATCGCTCAACGTGACAGACGTGCAACCCTTCCGCAAATTGCTGCAGATTTCAGATCTGGGCCACCAACAAGAATCAGGCTGTGAACCGTTCAACGAAAAATCATCTATATGGGTTTTCGGAGGCGGAGGCCCACTGGTGTGCACTTGATGATTGCATGACACATAGCTTCACGCATCACCTGGGCCCGTCAACACTGACATTGTACTGTTTATGACTGGAAACGTGTTGCCTGGTCGGACGAGTCTCGTTTCGAGTTGTATCGAGCGTATGGACGTGTACGGGTGTGGAGACAACCTCATGAATCCATAAACCCCGCATGCCAGCAGCTGACTGTTCAAGCTAGTCGAGGCTCTGAAATGGTGTGGGTCTTCTGCAGTTGGATTGATATGGGGCTCTTGATACGTCTAGATACGCCACTGATAGGTGACACGTACGTAAGCATCCAGTCTGATCACATGCATCCATTCATGTCCATTGTGCATTCCGACGGACTTGGTCAATTCCAGCAGGACAACACGACATCCCACACGTCCGGAAGTGCTGCACAGTGGCTCCAGGAATACTCTTGTGAGTTTAAACACTGCCGCCGAGCATCAAACTACCCAGACGTGAGCATTATTGAGCAAATCTGGGATGCTATGCAACATCTTGTTCAGAAGAGATCTCCACCCCCTCGACTTCTACGGATACATGGATAGCCCTGCAGCATTCATTGTGTCAGTTCTCTCCAGCACTACTTCAGACATTAGTCGAGTCCATGCCACGTCGTGTTGCAGCATTTCGGCTTGCTGGTGGAAACCTTTCACGATATCAGGCAGGTGTACGATGATATTTGGCTCTTCAGCCACGGTTTAGACCTAAATCATACTTACACTATTGTCAATGAAGCTCATTCGTCTTTCACTACGTCTTAGAGATTATGTGTTGAAGGAGATTCTCCTCCAAAATATCATTATAATCTGTTTAACTCGTTGTTATACCAACACAACGATTGTCCTTTTCTCAGACTCGTTCTGTATTGTAGTTGAAGAGATCATCGGATCTGATGACAGGACCTCGAACAAGCACACTGCACATGTCCATAAGTTCATCGACTTTACG
Organism: Schistocerca piceifrons; assembly: GCF_021461385.2. Classification (NCBI taxonomy): domain Eukaryota; kingdom Metazoa; phylum Arthropoda; class Insecta; order Orthoptera; family Acrididae; genus Schistocerca; species Schistocerca piceifrons. The sequence continues at coordinate 12,594,611 of NC_060143.1, forward strand.
CCGCATTCTTACGAAGAAATACATTTCACGTACTTAAGGCTTGAAATATTTGGTCTGGTACATAATATAGGCATTAAATTAAGAGGTATCCATCGATGGCAGAGACCACAGTGGTCGTAGGTTTAGTGGCTCCGTCACAAACGGTGTTGACTACGCCACCTGACCGCCAGCCATGCAGATTAGCCTCCTGGGGAACTGTGAATATAGCAATACAGCTGGCCACAGGTCACGCGGAAGTCGGTTCTACTGGAGCAGCTACCTAAGGCAGATCAATGTCGGCTAAGCTAGGCCAGCCTCCTTCCCCGCCATCGCCACTGGGCTTTGAGTGCGAGATCGCTCCACTCCGGGTGACTCTCCCGAATTTCTCCTGTGGTCCTGCTGTAGGCCCAGTAACGTGGGACATTGTCAGCAGTGCTCGACTACAGTTGGTAGAGTCAGAAACATTTCCCCAGCTTATCTGTGTTACCGTGGCATGCGCCTTGTGGAACCCTCTGAACTAGCCTACCTCATTGTCGGATGATAGACTCGGAACTTCTGCAACTTCAGACGTTAGTTCCTTGTTTCCTCGTTTGTTGTCTTTTGGACTTTAATTTTTAGAGGTTGCTAGGATCTGTAAACTCACCTGTTTATAGCTATGGATCACTGCAAAAAATAGTTCCCATTTGTCAGTAGGGACCAAGCTTCTTGGGAGATTTCATTAGGTTTGAAGGCAAGTGACGGAGCGAGAAAGACTCAGTCAAGTTATTTAGTAAATACAGTAGTGATCGCATTTAAATTGCTGATTTTTATTTTTACATTATACTTCAGCTTTAAATCTTCGCTTTTTACTTCTTATGTAATAAAAATGCAGTAAAAAATTGCTGCAGTTAACCATTTACTGCGCTATGTCGTCACTCTCATTAACTTGTCATTCCTAGGAGACTAAAACTGATGTATGACCTGACGGCAATTGCAGTCTTTATCAGCCAGTTGTATTAAGGGGACTTTGTATGTGAAATTCGTTGAAATTTGACATTTTCTGTTTTCCACTCCATAATGTACTTTGGACTCTCCTGAACATTTTGGTATGTAATACATTAAAATCAAACAACTGTGAGACCTTCAAATAATATTTTTAATATTTATATGTGACTGTCAAATTTCATGGTTGTGCATATACTGCCACAGTTCAGCAGTCATACCTTGGGAACTACACAGTCTAGAAGACTGTGGATTGCTTTGTTTTGTGCCTACTGCTACGTCTCAGACGTTGGCATTACGAACAAACAAAACAGTCCTTTGTTTCTGATACTAGTTTTCGTCGAAAGTAGCGTGAGTACTGCCGATTTTTTAGTAAGCCAACTTCTATTGCTTTTTGTATGTAAATAAAATGACTAAGCGTAAAAGTAACTTCAGGAAACGCAAATTTGCCGGTAACAGATAAGTGAGATCTGCATTTTCTTCTGAAGCACTTGAAAACACGTGTGCTAGCAGTGAAGGAACCCACGATAATGTTTCTGAAGTGACCATGTCCCCTAGTGTATCGAAAAGGAAAGTAACTTTAGAAACGGGTGACAGTGGTAAAAGTAATGATATTATGGACAACGTCATTATTCGTCTGCACATCCATGCACAAGTTCTTTCTGAAACCGTCTCTTGCTGTCTTTGTGGTCGTAAAGTTAAACTTTAATAATGCTGTGTGGTGCAATGTGCCTAAAAATGTATTTGTTGGCCTTATGTCTCTAAAGTTAGCAGTGCCTGATGCTGTAATAACTTTTAATGGTGGGAACTATGAAAGACTTAAAGTTCTGAAGAAGTTTGGGGTAAGATTTGGACAGAACACAGTTAGAGGACTGTGGGAACTGGTTGAGCTTCGCGCACATGAAGCAGAGTTAGCTGCTCAGCAAATGACAAAAGAAAGAAGAAAGAAAAGGAGGAGGCAAGCACTGGGCTGTTGTAACACTGAAGAAGACACAGGGCAATTCTAGTGCATAAATGTAAGTCTGTATAAGAATTTGTAATAAAAAAGTTTTAAACCTCGATATCTCTGAACTACATTTTTTGCAATAAATGACACGTTTTTTAAAAAAAATACTGATGGTAGAGACGTGAAATTTTCACAGCATGCCAAGTGTGAGATTCAACATATATGGAACTAGAATAATTAAAATATCCTGAGTTGTTTTGTTTTTATGCTCATTTATTTACAAAATTCTGTCAAAAAATTGAATGTTTGAAAAAAGAGATAACATGCCCCCCAATACAATTTTAGGGGTTATGGAGCCCCTCAGGAAAATAGCGGGTAGGTCGGGGAAGAATGCCAGTGTGCACTCGGTGTGCTTGCCGGGGGGTCTCGTCCGTAATGTGGAGGAGGCCCTTCCGGCAGCTATTGAACGCACTGGGTGTGACCGGCTGCAGATAGTAGCACATGTCGGAACGAATGACGCCTGCCGCTTGGGTTCTGAGGCCATCCTTGGTTCCTTCCGGCGGCTGGCTGATTTGGTGAAGACAACCAGCATCGCACGCGGAGTGCAAGCTGAGCTTAATATCTGCAGCATAGTGCCCAGAGTCGATCGCGGTCCTCTGGTTTGGAGCCGTGTGGAGGGTCTAAACCAGAGGCTCAGACGACTCTGCGACTATAATGGTTGCAAATTCATCGACCTCCGTTATTGGGTGGAGAACTGTAGGGCCCCCCTAGACAGGTCAGGCGTGCACTACACACCGGAAGCAGCTACTAGGGTAGCAGAGTACGTGTGGCGTGCACACGGGGGTTTTTTAGGTTAGAGGGACCCCCCCTTGGGCGAAACGATAAAATACCTGACGGCTTACCAGAGAGGACATTATCATCGTTGATAAAGAATGTCCGTCCTCAGAGACCAAAAACAGGAAAAGTTAACGTAATATTGGTAAACTGCAGGAGTATCCAGGGCAAGGTTCCTGAATTAGTATCTCTTATTGAAGGAAATAGTGCGCATATAGTATTAGGAACGGAAAGTTGGTTAAAACCGGAAGTGAACAGTAACGAAATCCTAGACACAGAATGGAATATATACCGCAAGGATAGGATAAACGCCAATGGTGGAGGAGTATTTATAGCAGTAAAGAATTCAATAATATCCAGTGAAGTTATTAGCGAATGCGAATGTGAAATAATCTGGGTTAAGTTAAGTATCAAAGGTGGGTTAGATATGATAGTCGGATGCTTCTATAGACCACCTGCATCAGCAACCGTAGTAGTTGAGCGCCTCAGAGAGAACCTGCAGAACGTCGTGAAGAAGTTTCGTGATCATACTATTGTAATAGGGGGAGACTTCAATCTACCAGGTATAGAATGGGATAGTCACACAATCAGAACTGGAGCCAGGGACAGAGACTCTTGTGACATTATCCTGACTGCCTTGTCCGAGAATTACTTCGAGCAGATAGTTAGAGAACCAACTCGTGAAGCTAACGTTTTAGACCTCATAGCAACAAATAGACCGGAACTTTTCGACTCCGTGAATGTAGAAGAGGGTATCAGTGATCATAAGTCAGTGGTTGCATCAATGACTACAAGTGTAATAAGAAATGCCAAGAAAGGAAGGAAAATATATTTGCTTAACAAGAGTGATAGGGCACAAATCGCAGAATATCTGAGTGACCACCATCAAACGTTCATTTCTGAGGAAGAGGATGTGGAACAAAAATGGAAAAAATTCAGAAACATCGTCCAGTACGCCTTAGATAAGGTCGTACCGACTAAGGTCCAAAGCGAGGGGAAAGATCCACCGTGGTATAACAATCATGTACGAAAGGTACTACGGAAACAAAGAAAGCTTCATCATAGGTTTAAGAGTAGTCGAATCATAGCTGATAAGGAAAAGCTGAACGAAGCGAAAAAGAGCGTAAAGAGAGCAATGAGAGAAGCATTCAACGAATTCGAACATAAAACATTGGCAAACAATCTAAACAAGAACCCTAAAAAGTTTTGGTCATATGTAAAATCGGTAAGCGGATCTAAATCCCCTATTCAGTCACTCGTTGACCACGATGGAACCGAAACAGAGGACGACCGAAGAAAGGCAGAAATACTGAATTCAGTGTTCCGAAACTGTTTCACTGCGGAAAATCGTAACACGGTCCCTGACTTCAGCCGTCGCACGGACGCCAAAATGGAAAATATTGAAATAAACGATATCGGAATTGAAAAACAACTGCTATCACTTAGTAGCGGAAAAGCATCCGGACCAGACGAGATACCCTTAAGATTCTACAGTGATTATGCTAAAGAACTTGCCCCCTTTCTATCAGCAATTTATCGTAGATCGCTGGAAGAACGTAAAGTACCTAGCGACTGGAAGAAAGCGCAGGTCGTTCCCATTTTCAAGAAGGGTCATAAATCAGATGCGAATAATTATAGGCCTATTTCGCTTACGTCAATCTGTTGTAGAATAATGGAACATGTTTTGTGTTCTCGTATTATGACGTTCTTAGATAATACAAATCTCCTTCATCATAACCAACATGGATTCCGCAAACAGAGATCATGTGAAACTCAGCTCGCCCTATTTGCCCAAGAAATTCACAGTGCCGTAGACACTGGCGAGCAGATTGATGCCGTATTCCTGGACTTCAGGAAGGCATTTGATACGGTTCCGCACTTACGTTTAGTGAAAAAAATACGAGCTTACGGAATATCGGACCAGGTTTGTGATTGGATTCAGGATTTCCTAGAAGAAAGAACACAACATGTCATTCTGAACGGTTCAAAATCTGCAGATGTAGAGGTAATTTCGGGAGTACCGCAGGGAAGCGTGATAGGACCTTTATTGTTTACAATATACATAAATGACTTAGTTGACAACATCGGTAGCTCCGTGAGGCTATTTGCAGATGACACGGTTGTCTACAAGAAAGTAGCAACATCAGAAGACTCGTACGTACTCCAGGAGGACCTGCAGAGGATTAATGCATGGTGCGACAGCTGGCAGCTTTCCATAAACGTAGATAAATGTAATATAATGCGCATACATAGGGGCAGAAATCCATTCCAGTACGATTATGCCATAGGTGGTAAATCATTGGAAGCGGTAACGACCGTAAAATACTTAGGAGTTACTATCCGGAGCGATCTGAAGTGGAATGATCACATAAAACAAATAGTGGGAAAAGCAGGCGCCAGGTTGAGATTCATAGGAAGAATTCTAAGAAAATGTGACTCATCGACGAAAGAAGTAGCTTACAAAACGCTTGTTCGTCCGATTCTTGAGTATTGCTCATCAGTATGGGACCCTTACCAGGTTGGATTAATAGAAGAGATAGACATGATCCAGCGAAAAGCAGCGCGATTCGTCATGGGGACATTTAGTCAGCGCGAGAGCGTTACGGAGATGCTGAACAAGCTCCAGTGGCGGACACTTCAAGAAAGGCGTTACGCAATACGGAGAGGTTTATTATCGAAATTACGAGAGAGCACATTCCGGGAAGAGATGGGCAACATATTACTACCGCCCACATATATCTCGCGTAATGATCACAACGAAAAGATCCGAGAAATTAGAGCAAATACGGAGACTTACAAGCAGTCGTTCTTTCCACGCACAATTCGTGAATGGAACAGGGAGGGGGGGATCAGATAGCGGTACAATAAGTACCCTCCGCCACACACCGTAAGGTGGCTCGCGGAGTATAGATGTAGATGTAGATGTAATAATTCTATTTCAATGTATCTGGAAAGGTGCATTCAATAGTTATGGAAAATTGTAAGTGGGTGTCTTAAAAAGTTTCCAAGATAATGGGTTACAAAATTGATAATTTAACATTGGTGGCATAGTACCAACAATATCCCCTTCAGCTTTTTACCAGTCGTAAAAACCCACTGGTTAAAGATATTACCCTAGGCCATCAACAAGCGTATTTTCAAAGAGAGGTTTATGTACGGGCCACAAGTTATCCCGACTTGTCTGCTACTGATTATTTTACTCTTTTCAGCCTGTAACAATTGACATACATTTTATGACAGAACAGCTTCTACTACGCCACTTAATCACTGTTATTAATTTTATCGACCTCTATGTCTACGACTTGTCACCAACCTAAAGTCATTCGGCCTTTTGATGTGCGGATGCATTTTACATTTCTATAAACATTACATGTGTTTTTTGTCATCCATACTGTAAGATAGTATTATAATAATGTTAAACAACATATGGTCATTTAAATGACAAATATTATGTCTGTGCAAACTTGATACTATAACGGACTGCTTATTATATGCACATATGTAAATATACCAATTTCCATACAGGATAGTTCTTTACCTACCGCCCCATAACTGTTATTAATTTTATCGCTCATTGCGAGTGAAACTTATTTCGATCCGGAATCTGGTGCACTATTGATATGTAAGTATACCCTTCAGTAGTGCAAAATGGCTGTATGTCTGGTAATCCACGCTTCAGCTCTGTATCACACAGTAATTAATGACTTGGCCATTTAAACAAAGACCAGTCGTATCTTGGAAAACGTAACTACATAGCAAGCGGCTAATTTACCTAAAATACGCATGACGTAAGTGTGTTACACCAGCTGTAGATGGTTACTTACATCTGTTAACAAATGACGCTGCTGACGGATTACACATCGTTTCCATGGTTACTAGCTGGCTTCCTTCTTTCCAATGGGAAACTATCATCTTTGATCTATGGAGGAACTTGTATCATCTCCATGGTTATCAAGCTGGCGTACTTCCGACCGTCTCTGCTATGTTTATGATTACCAGAAGGCTCTGCAGAAGACAGCCCCACGTTTAAATGAGCCCTTTCATGGGTAGTGACTGTTTTTGAATTTCGTCGCTTTTATCATATATGTTCTTCTTTATAATATCAAAATGTCCTTCGTTGTTTTCTCAAGGACCAAACTGTTAATAAGTGTAAATCTAATACATATTCTTCACACAGTGCAACAAATTCTCACGGCCACTGGCTACCAATGACGTTATGCGAGAGACAATGGCCGGGGCTTCAGCTGTTTAACTACCGGCAACCGAGCCGTATTCACCAATGTTCTCCACACCAGCAGTTCCTACCGTCATCAAGGGTATATCACGCTTCGCATTTTACTACATTGTTGGCAAAAAATGGTTCTGAGCACTATGGGACTTAACATCTATGGTCATCAGTCCCCTAGAACTTAGAACTACTTAAACCTAACTAACCTAAAGACATCACACAACACCCAGTCATCACGAGGCAGAGAAAATCCCTGACCCCGCCGGGAATCGAACCCGGGAACCCGAGCGTGGGATGCGAGAACGCTACCGCACGACCACGGGCTGCGGACTACATTGTTGTTCATTTTGATTATAACTGAAGCATTATGTTTTATTTCTTTTCACAGAATGTAGACCGAAACCGGGCAAAAAAAGAAAATCTTACATGCCGTGACTATTGCGTTAGCTAAATAAGTCACAATATTAATAGATTAATAGATAGAACAATGTTCCAAAAAACCACAGCCAAGCGTTTCGAATCGGGACTCACTATTCCAAATTACCAGTTTTTGTATTTGGCTGAAAAGTCCCTGACTCGAACAGCCAGCTCTGTCTGAAGATGACAGAACTCTCTCAGTTCTGAGGATACTATTACGAGAAAAAACAGATCAACTAACTTTCGTCACCATGCTCTATCTCATCAGCTTAAGAACGGTAATCCTGCGGTATCCTATTTTCGCATTTTGAGCAGAGTTTTTTATCGTCTGAATTGAATCTCACATGAGAGGGAGGACGTGGTGAGTTGTTTTATACTGAGTTCTAGATGATGAGTTACTACAACAAATTTATATTTTAGCTTGTGTCTCCAGTTATATGATTTGAATGAGAGTTTTACAAACGAAATGAAGAATGTTGTTCACAATAGATAGGGATGAACCTGGGCTTAGGTGTGCTGTTATCCGTCCCAGAAAGAAAGGGCTTTCAAAGTATGTTAAAAGGTATGTGGTTTATCATTGGAGATTTGCAGAGACTTTTCGAAGTTGTGTACAGAGAGATGTTATTACTGAGAAATTGTCCTGTATTGCAACCTAAGAAATGAATAAAAGGCTGTAGCTGGCCGTTAAAATGAGCAAATGAAATGTAATTAGATAAAGCATGTGAAAATATTGGATTTTAGTGGACACAGTCACATATAATAAACCATACCGTCAACAGCAACGCTTAAATATGTGGTTTGTCCCTCCGTAACGATTTTACATGCTACTTTTCCGGAAGGCTAATGGCGAGGAAAGAAAACAATAAACGTAGGGGGACAGGAGAAGAATGTTGGGCGATTTATTTTTAGCTGCCACGATACTTTTCATTACCGCTCACATTAGACAATAAATGGTGGAGAACGGCTTAGTCAAAGTTCAGAGACTATTTCCAAGACGAACACTCCCTCTCCAGTGAAATTTACGATGTTATGAAACTTCAAATCAAAATGGTTCAAATGGCTCTGAGCACTATGGGACTTAACAGCTATGGTCATCAGTCCCCTAGAACTTAGAACTACTTAAACCTAACTAACCTAGGGACATCACACACCTCCATTCCCGAGGCAGGATTCGAACCTGCGACCGTAGCGGTCGCGCGGTTCCAGACTGTTGCGCCTAGAACCGCGTGGCCACCCAGGCCGGCCCCTCTGTAACAACATTAGATGGCTGTAGCAGGCAAACAGAACTACAGCTGCAGTTTTAAATCGTTGATCTATGTCTGCTTTTGATTTTAGCCTCTGTCTCTTGTTGTACCAGGATTTCACCATCACGATATCGGAAATTCAGCATCAGGTTTTTCTCATCTGACAAACTGCATGCCCTGACAGGCATTCAGAACCTAGTTGACTTTTTCGGCGAATACATCTCTTGTGCTATGAAACAAATGATTTTCAGTAATTCAAGTTTATCGAAGGCTTGAGAAGTGCCAATTTTCTCCTGTTTTTGAAAGTTTGTATGTAAGTCAATTGTGCTTTTCTTATGAAACGGGGACTCAGAATTTGTCCCCTTTAAGAGCAGCTTTCATATGCAGGCACATGACAGTTTCAATGCACTTTGTAAGCTGACATTTCAAGAAATGTGCTATCTTGCTGTCGGCTTCTAGTAATGAAGACCTCTGTCTCACCTCGAATTAGATATTATTGTGGTAAGCAGGATGCAATTAAAAAGCTTACTGTACTATCAATAGTCGACATAAAGATAATAAAAAATGGGACTGCAAGGATGGCGAAGAAAGGGATAGCCTCGTATAAAGGAACCACCCGGATATCCACTTGAAGTGATTTATTCAGACCACAGGAAAATTGGATGGATAAATAAACATTTAAGTCCCGGTCTTCCCGAACCCTTGCTGAGTGTGTAGGACTAATGAAGAAGAAATTAAACCTCTGATAGCTATGACATAGACTAGAACTGCTCCGTATATCTTTTCGATCGCTAAAATATGCTTCAATATTCCGCCACTGGGCGCTGTGGACGTTTCAGCCATAACCGCTATGCGAAGCCATACCAAATGTCAGAGATGGTTTAACTTGCGTGGGAAACAGTTGTTCCGAGTGAATTCTGACGAGCAGCAAGAGGAATGTCATGGGGTCATAAGCACTAGCGGACAGCTGAACAAGGCACGGGCACGCCCGTCAAAACAAACACGTTTGCTGTTGTTTGGCTGCTTTCTTGACAACTCATGAAAGCAGATAAACACTTGAAATAATTCGCTGTGGAAGATACCTGAGAACCAGACAGGCGTTGCCTGCTTACACACCAACTTTCACAAGATCAGAAATTTTCACCCTGCACGAGGACTGGGTGGGGTCGTTAGGCATCGTCAGTCGGTCATTGTGTGGGACTGCAAATTCATCTCATCAGTGACAGGCACGATAGAACAGAAAATCGCCCTGAGGACAAATGGTTCAAATGGCTCTGAGCACTATGGGACTCAACATCTGAGGTCATCAGTCCCCGAGAAGTGAGAATTAGTTAAACCTAACTAACCTAAGGACGTCACACACATCCATGCCCGAGGCAGGATTCGAACCTGCGACCGTAGCGGTCGATTGGCTCCAGACTGTAGCACCTAGAACCGCACGGCCACTCCGGCCGGCTTTTGAAATGGACTGAAACTACACTCCTGGAAATATAAAAAAGAACACATTGACACCGGTGTGTCAGACCCACCATACTTGCTCCGGACACTGCGAGAGGGCTGTACAAGCAATGATCACACGCACGGCACAGCGGACACACCAGGAACCGCGGTGTTGGCCGTCGAATGGCGCTAGCTGCGCAGCATTTGTGCACCACCGCCGTCAGTGTCAGCCAGTTTGCCGTGGCATACGGAGCTCCATCGCAGTCTTTAACACTGGTAGCATGCCGCGACAGCGTGGACGTGAACCGTATGTGCAGTTGACGGACTTTGAGCGAGGGCGTATAGTGGGCATGCGGGAGGCCGGGTGGACGTACCGCCGAATTGCTCAACACGTGGGGCGTGAGGTCTCCACAGTACATCGATGTTGTCGCCAGTGGTCGGCGGAAGGTGCACGTGCCCGTCGACCTGGGACCGGACCGCAGCGACGCACGGATGCACGCCAAGACCGTAGGATCCTACGCAGTGCCGTAGGGGACCGCACCGCCACTTCCCAGCAAATTAGGGACACTGTTGCTCCTGGGGTATCGGCGTGGACCATTCGCAACCGTCTCCATGAAGCTGGGCTACGGTCCCGCACACCGTTAGGCCGTCTTCCGCTCACGCCCCAACATCGTGCAGCCCGCCTCCAGTGGTGTCGCGACAGGCGTGAATGGAGGGACGAATGGAGACGTGTCGTCTTCAGCGATGAGAGTCGCTTCTGCCTTGGTGCCAATGATGGTCGTATGCGTGTTTGGCGCCGTGCAGGTGAGCGCCACAATCAGGACTGCATACGACCGAGGCACACAGGGCCAACACCCGGCATCATGGTGTGGGGAGCGATCTCCTACACTGGCCGTACACCACTGGTGATCGTCGAGGGGACACTGAATAGTGCACGGTACATCCAAACCGTCATCGAACCCATCGTTCTACCATTCCTAGACCGGCAAGAGAACTTGCTGTTCCAACAGGACAATGCACGTCCGCATGTATCCCGTGTCACCCAACGTGCTCTAGAAGGTGTAAGTCAACTACCCCGGCCAGCAAGATCTCCGGATCTGTCCCCCATTGAGCATGTTTGGGACTGGATGAAGCGTCGTCTCACGCGGTCTGCACGTCCAGCACGATCGCTGGTCCAACTGAGGCGCCAGGTGGAAATGGCATGGCAAGCCGTTCCACAGGACTACATCCAGCATCTCTACGATCGTCTCCATGGGAGAATAGCAGCCTGCATTGCTGCGAAAGGTGGATATACACTGTACTAGTGCCGACATTGTGCATGCTCTGTTGCCTGTGTCTATGTGCCTGTGGTTCTGTCAGTGTGATCATGTGATGTATCTGACCCCAGGAATGTGTCAATAAATTTTCCCCTTCCTGGGACAATGAATTCACGGTGTTCTTATTTCAATTTCCAGGAGTGTATATGTTACTGTATATGTTACCTGCGAACGTAGCAGTCGCGCGGTTCCAGACTGAAGTGCCTAGAACCGCTCTGAGGACAGAATGAGGATGAAAAGTAACAGAACGGCGAATCAAGAGTGGACAATCATTCACTCAGGGACACACAATACCAAAACTGTGACTTAACAGTAGTCAATCAATTACGCAATTACTGGATAGTGAGTGAGTTGAACAAGAAAGATAACTGATCAGAGAGAGGGCCAATGAAGAGACAATGATAAGTTAGAGTTGTCATACTGAGGAGAGACAGTGATAAGACGGTGAACAGGCAGAGGAATCAGACGAGACAGTGAGTTTGCCTTTGAAGATATGGCAACCAATTATTGACTCAATCTTTGGATGATGAGTTAGATCCACAATTTAATTCTAATCATTTATCGACAATATGTAACATATACATTTTGAAATGAAAGTATGTGGTTCCAGAGAACTTTTCAGGTCTCAGATATGTACGATGTATATATGCAGGCCGAGGCGACTAACGGAAATTTCTAACGAGGCCGGGACTCGAACTTGGGTGTCCTGCTCGGTAGGGAGATGCGCAAACCACTACGCCACCCTGTCACAGTGGCCATGCACAACTGCTCGGACTACAAGAGCACAGCTCACTCCTAAATCCAAATTCCCATTCATATATGCATATATACATCATAGATGTTTGAGACATGGAAAGTTCTTTGGAACCACACAGTTTCATTTAATTAATTGCCAGAGACAATAGGCACCAGCACTTCAAATACCGGAACACAACATCTGGCTATTAAGTCAGCCGGCGCAGTAGAAGGAATGAATTAAGCAGCTCGTGGCGTTGCTTCGAAGCAACGGAACACAATAGCTTAAAGCTGCTGGCAGCCGTCACCATAGAACAACGGGGCATTTAATGCGTCATCGCACACACCATCACACAAAACTGACCCCCTTGACTAATAAATTTAAGTAGTCAGTTCCCGCCTCCCCTTCCCCTCCTTGCCCAAACACTGACTCCTGTATATGCTCAGTCAAATACGCCCTGAGATTTACGTATTCTTTCTTTCGCTGCTGCCTTTATCCCGCAGTGTGCGCAGGGTCGGCAGGGTTAAGGACGGATTTGGCATGGTTAATGTTTAAGGGGTGGCCGGATGCCCGTCCTGCCGCCACCCCATACCCCCGGGACGGAACTAGTGTACCCCAACTGTCTGCATCTAGTGTAAATAGTGAAATAGTGTGAATGTGTTTCAAATGTCTGTGAGTCGTGTAACTGAGGCGGGACGTGGGGACCAGCCCGGTATTCACGTAGGAGGATGTGGAAAACCGCCTAAAAACCGCATCCAGGCTAGCCGGCACACCGTCTGTCGTCGTTAATCCACCGGGAGGATTCGATCCGGGGCCGGCGCGCCTACCCGAGTGGTCTGAGATTTACATATGTGCTGATGATATTATATCAAATGTCAGAGTTTTAATCCCTCAATTAATTTGCTTCATTTACATATTATGTCTCTTGATTTTCGATTCAGTACAATGCGTGTGTGCGCCTTACACGTCAGAACCAGTTCAAATTTCGTAAGTGCGAAGGATTTCACCGCCAGTCGGAATAAAATTATTTTAGGCATTAAGCAGCGAAAGTTTGAAACTATAACTGCTAGAAGAACTTTCAGATCAGTACTACTTACCTTTTGTGAAGACTTCTTACAGCTGCCTGTATATCACTACTGAGAATCTTACGCACCACTCGTGAAACGTTTGAAATATCTATCCGATAAGATTCGCGACTACATAATGCTATTATCAAGTGATTAAAACATCTGTGCGAATAAGCACCGTCTTTGCCGACCCTGAAGTCGCTCTGAGGAGGACCGCTGCAAAGTTTGTTGAAGCGGCCATTTTAATACAGGTTTAAGTTTTAAAATCAGCAACAGAGCGGTCGTATTAAAAATGGCGAGCTATTAGGGTGTAGTCTTTCAGGTCAATCTACGTACTGAAGAATCCATGACAGAAATAAGAGTAGGTTCAAGAGTGGCATTAAAATACAAGCTGAAAGCATATCAGTGATTGATGACATTCCTGTCCTGAGTGAAAGTGAGGAAGAGTCATAGGATCTGTCGAACGTAACGGTCCAATCAGTACAGAGTATTGACTGACGGTAAAGCAAAGAGAGGTGAATTAATGAGGAGTAGCAGAAATGAGATTAGCGATAAACTTAAAAATCAGAATGGTTGAACAAAAAGTAAATCAAGTAAAGAAGTTCTGCTACTTTGGAAGCAAAATGACACTTGTTGGTCGAAGCAAGGAGGACGTATAAGGCAGATTAACACAGGTAAAGAGAACATTTCTAGCCTACTAGTACTCAACATTGGTTGTAAATTGGGGAATAAATGTCTGAGAATTTATGTTTGCAGCAAAGAATTTTAAGGAAGTGAAATATGGACTGATTGGAAAGCTGAAAATAAAGGAATCGAAGGATTTGGGATGTGGTGCATATAAGAATGTTGAAAATTAGATGCACTGATAAGAAAAGAGGAGGTTCTCTGCAGAATTGGTGAGAAAAGGAACATACGGTGAACATCGACAAGAAGAAGGGACAGAATTATAGGACATGTGTTAAGACATGACGAAATAATTTCGTGGTACAGAGCGAGCTGCAGAGGATAACAACAACAGGGGAAAATGTAGATTGGAATCCATCCAACAAGTAACAGAAGACGTTGCGCGTAAATGCTGCTGTGAGTGAAGAGGTTGGCATTGGTGAGGAATTCGTGGTGGGCTGCGTCAAACCAGTCAGAAGAATGACGATCCAAAAAAATTTTTCAGTTGGACTGTCTAATGTCCAAAAGGATTTCATTCAAATATTGTCAACTGTCGAAGTTTTCACCGCAATTCCTTCTAGCAAACTAGTTTTACACTCGTTGAGAGAATATTTGATTAAGGTGGTGTGAGTATCAACATGTAATGTGCGGCTTTTACTCGCACTTTGGGTTGAACGAGCTCTTTGTTACTTTAAAAGGGGAGTATCAGACTGGCGAACATGAAGAGGATTGAGGAAAGGGGATGGTGAAATGCTCTTGCCTTCCATAATCGACAGTGCCTTAGTTTCCAATAAGTTACGTGTGCCTGACTAAATTTATAAAGCTCTAATAACAGGTGTCTTAATGCCGACAGATTTCCGTAGAACACACGAAGTTATGACAATGACGATCTCTAAGTCTTACTGGTGGACCATAAGAACAGTGCATCAACTAGAGGGCTGCGTCTCAAGTTTCGGGCTCCTGCTTCCGATGAGGATGTTTCGTCTTTATAGGAGTAAACGTGGATCACACGAAAATGGTGTAAACAAAAAAAAACATGTCTGATAAACGAGGGTATTACCTTAAATTGTCTGAAAATCTCAAACACAAAATGTGGTTTGTATCCTAGAATGAAAAGAACGGTCAGATACACAATGGGTTGTATGTAACACAACAGCTACTGATGTAATTTAAGTTTTTTATTCTCACTATTGTATTTGATGTAATGCTATAAAACTGTTATACATTACTTGTGTGTGGCCTTTCTCACACTTTCTATTTTCTTTAATGAACAAGTTTTCGGTTATTAATTAAGTAGCTAATTTCAGGATATACACTTTGAGTATTGTTCTTGTAAATGTAAACCATACGAACTGTAAAAAGACTGAAAACTTTGTCCTAATTCACAATTCCTTTAGATGAGGCCAATTGTGAGTAGCGTTGTCGATTTAAAATGTTATTAAAAATGTGTTGCGTGCAATGACATCGGATGCGTCATACTGGGTAAACGTTACGTTCTTTATGAAAAATACAGTATGACAGCGCCTGTCATCATCCGTCCTCAAGGCTGGCTTGGAAAGAATGCTGCAGTGGACTGCGCACTGGTCTAGCCGGACAGATGTGGGAATTTACAAGAGCAAGGAAAGCGTTTCTGAAGAAGAGAAATTTGTTAATATCGAGTATCAGTTTAATAAGTCACAGCTGCAAAATACTAACGCGAATTCTTTACAGACGAATGGAAAAACTGGTAGAAGCCGACCTCGGGGAAGATCAGTTTGGATTCCGTAGAAACGTTGGAACACTTGAGGCAATACTGACCCTACGACTCATCTTAGAAGAAAGATTAAGGAAAGGCAAACTTGCGTTTCTAGTATTTGTAGACTTAGAGAAAGCTTTTGACAATGTTGACTGGAATACTCTCTTTCAAATTCTGAAGGTGGCAGGGATAAAATACAGGGAGCGAAAGGCTATTTACAATTTGTACAGAAACCAGATGGCAGTTATAAGAGTCGAGGGACATGAAAGGGAAGCAGTGGTTGGGAAGAGAGTGAGACAGGGTTGTAGCCTCTCCCCGATGCTGTTTAATCTGTGTATTGAGCAAGCAGTAAAGGAAACGAAAGAAAAGTTCGGAGTAGGTATTAAAATCCATGGAGAAGAAATAAAAACTTTGAGGTTCGCCGATGACATTGTAATTCTGTCAGAGACAGCAAAGGACTTGGAAGAGCAGTTGAACGGAAAGCACAGTGTCTTGAAATGAGGGTATAAGATGAACATCAACAATAGCAAAACGAGGATAATGGAATGCAGTCGAATTAAGTCGCGTGATGCTGAGGGAATTAGATTAGGAAATGAGACACTTAAAGTAGTAGAGGAGTTTTGTTACTTGGGGAGCAAAATAAGTGATGATGGTCGAAGTAGGGATGATATAAAATGTGGACGGGCAATGGCAAGGAAAGCGTTTCTGAAGAAGAGAAATTTGTTAATATCAAGTATAGATTTAAGTGTCAGGAAGTCGTTTCTGAAAGTATTTGTACGGAGTGTAGCCATGTATGGAAATGAAACATGGACGATAAATAGTTTAGACAAGAAGAGAATAGAAGGTTTCGAAATGTGGTGCTACAGAAGAATGCTGAAGATTAGATGGGTAGATCACATAACTAATGAGGAGGTATTGAATAGAATTGGGGAGAAGAGGTGTTTGTGGCACAACTTGACCAGAAGAAGGGATCGGTTGGTAGGACAAGTTCTGAGGCATCAAGGGATCACCAATTTAGTACTGGAGGGCAGCGCGGAGGGTAAAAATCGTAGAGGGAGACCAAGAGATGAATACACTAAGCAGATTCAGAAGGATGTAGGTTGCAGTAGGTACTGGGAGATGAAGAGGCTTGCACAGTATAGAGTAGCATGGAGAGCTACATCAAACCAGTCTCAGGACGAAGACCACAACAACAACAGAGGTGTTTTGCGCTAATAGTACATGATATGGACCGAAACTTTCAAGTAATGCGTTGACTCTGTGCGGTCTCAAGGGCAGAGGCTAGATTTGAATTGTAAATTTTGTCACTGATGTGACAAGTTTTATTAATGTGTGATCTATTAATTCTAAAAAAAGTGAAACATATGTTAATCCGAACTGATTTATCTAACGAATAGTTCCTCTTTCCTAAAGGTAACTTTAAAATTATGAATACTTGAGAAATACACTATATTGAACTTCTATATACAATATAATTAAATGTACTGTTATAACTTACATAATATGTAACAATATCTTGTGCTGCTTTGCAGTGAGTAGTTATTTAGACAGGAAATGAATCTACAGCATTGTGATGTCGCTCCTAGCCATCACTGGTTAAGTAGATTGCGTGAGATTAAGATATTTTGTAATTGCTGTGTGCATGTATGAATGATGAGTAAGTCTGGTAACACGATTGCTCGAGCAGATGAGATGGCTTTCTGCTGACAGTTTTTCTTTCCAGTTACTCCTCGAGATGCGATTGAAAGTTTCATTGTTGCAGTGCTTCTTTCCTAGTCCAGAACTTGTACTCTGTGCAGTTAGACTAAATTAGATTAGATTATATATAGGTTTCGTTCCATAGAGCCATAGTGAGAAGATTCTTAAAGATGTAGAATATGTCAAACAATAAGAATACACAACACATTTTTACGAACGAAAATACTTAATCCAATGTAACTTCAACAGACTCAAGTGAAATGGTACTAATGTGTGTGGAATCAGAGGTAGTAAACGTAGCACGAAAAAAATGATGTATAACACACCGCAGTACTCATAATAAATCGTAAGCTGTAGCAGCCACACAGCAGCAGAGAGACAAATTGTTTTACAACACTTATTTACATTGACCACGTTACTGCACTGAAGAAGTACAGAAGACAGTTTCTACGCAATACATTATTTTATACTTTTAATGTATACCCGTTTACAGAAGGAAAAGGATTTGTCCCAAAAATTTCGAAACATTTTTAGAAGATTTACTTCAGAGTTTTTTAACCTATAATAAACATTTGGACGGACGTATGTAATGTGTATTTTGCATAAAGGAGAAACGTTGTTAACAAAAATGTCGAAAAATTCTTGACCGTATTACTCCATAATGTTTGCACGATATTCTAATAAAAAGTTCTGGACGGACATAGGCTACATATTTTTAATATACACAGTACATGATTTAATGTATATAGTACATAAAGGGGCAACGTTGCTAGCAAAAACGTCGAAAAGTTCGTGAATGATTTACTTCAAAGTTTTACAAAATTTTTCGGACAGACATGGGCTCTATATTTCTTTAAAAAACAGTGAAAATATTTTCTGTTAAAACAGATTGCTAGGATGTGCTATGCCAGTGATCTGTTCAGAATGGCAGCACATCAGGTCGAATCACCTGACCAACGGACAAATTTTTCAGTCAAGGCTCTTTGTATAACGACGAGAGTGCTCCTGCTGTCATACGAAATCGCTCTGCAAGCCATAACTCAAGGTGTGGCTCCAGTGTGTCTAGCACGCAGACGGGTTGGTTGCAGCCCTCAACTGGCCCCCTTCTAACTAATGCAAGGCCACCATTGGCACCGAGGCAGAACCAGCTTTCATCAGAAAAATCAACACTTCCCTCCACCATGCCCTCCAATGAATTCTCGCTTGACACCACTGATGTCGCAAATGGCGGCGGTTTGGGGTCAGCAGAATGCACACTACAGAGTTTCTGGCTCGGAGTTGTCCTTGAAGTAACAGATTTGTAACAGCTCGTTGTCGCCATTGCTCTAATTGCTGCTGCAGATGTAGTAAGAAGCGCCAGAGCCATACGCCGGACACAGTGGTCTTCCCTCCCCATAGTGGCCGCCCAGAGCCCGGACTTCTTGCTTCTGTGCATTCCCGCGACCACCGCTGCCAACAATCCTGTACAGTGGCTACATTCCTGCAAAGTCGTTGTGCAACATCATGGAAGCAACACCCAGCTAGTTGTAGCCCTATTATCGCTGAGGTGTTGATAATGGCTCTTTGAAGTTTTTCTTGACTAACGTCACTTCACCACGTCCACTCTCGAGATCAACTAACGCGTATTTTAAACAAACCTGATTTGCATCCTCATAGTGGAGCTACTGGTGACATTCTTATGGGACTGGCGTGAAACTTGAACTGACATCATCTTTCAGATGTAGAAAAACAGTTACCATCTTTCGTTTATGTCTCAAAACTCACATAGATAATATTGTGGCTAGAGCAAACTAAAGACTGCGATTCACTGGCAGAACCCTTAGACGGTGCAACAGGTCTACCAAAGAGACTGTTTACACGACGCTTGTCCGCCCTATTCTGGAGTCTTGTTGTGCGGTGTGGGATACGCATCAGGTGGGACTGACGGATGACATCGGAGAAGTACAAAGAAGGGCAGCTCGTTTTGTATTATCGCGAAATAGGGGAGATACTGTCACAGACATGATACGTGAATTGGAGTGGCAATCATTAAAACAAAGGCGTTTTTTCGTTGCGACGGGACCTCCTCATGAAATTTCAATCACCAGTTTTCTCCTCCGATTGCGAAAACATTCTGTTGCCACCCACCTACATAGGGAGAAATGATCATCTCGATAAAATAAGAGAAATCAGGGCTCGCAGAGAGAAATTTAAGTGCTCGTTCCTCCCGCGTGCCGTTTGAGAGTGGAACGGTAGAGAGACAGCATGAAGGTGGTTCATTGAACCCTCTGCAAGGCACTTCATTAAGAATAGCAGAGTAGTCACGTAGATGTAGACGTAGACGTCTCCTTGGTGTTTTGTTTTCTTTTCAGTCAGTGTCTATACAGATAACTGGTTCTGTTAATACATTGACTGGAATAGAAGGAGTTGATTACCGATAAACTTTTTACGTTCCTCTTCAACTTCGTTATCAATTAAATTTTATGGCAGCTGACAAATTACTGATCAATGGGCGCCTTACAGGACAAAGTAAGTGACTTTAAAGCTGTGTGCAGGTTATTGTTACTTGTAATATTGATTTCGTGAACTGAACTGTTGGTTTAAAAAAGAGATATACTTATCACCCCGTAACCCCAAGATTTTTAACATTGTCAGCCTCGTCTGTTTGCTTGTGCTCATATTTTAGGCACATACCGAGGGAAGACATCTTAAAAGTTTTGAACTTTTATAATGTATTTTTTCAAAGTTTAGAGACCAAGAATTGACTAGGAACCATTTATTAACGTCAATTAAAACTTCGTCAGCCTACCTTTGTAATACGAACATATGCCGCAAAAAGCAAAGGGCACATTTTTTTATGTCAAAGCCTCGGCAAAATCTTGGGCCTATAGGCGAATCTTGTTCCTCCAGTCACACGGCAGAAAAAGCCCAGTTATGGCATGTAGGAAAGAAGTTCTGTCTCTTCGTTATTTGCTATATTTTGCTATGTCATATGTTTAGCACTTTGGCTAAATTTCAACACATACCACACTTATTTTTTTGGGATGCTATTGGCAACACTAAATCAGAATCTATCAGATGCTCTTTTTTGTGGGAGCAGGTGTCTGTAATAGTTGCAACCTAAGTTTCTCTATATCTCATTTCACAATGAACAGCTGAAATCATCTCCCTTCCAGCCATTTATTTTCTTAAACTATTACGTGAGGGAGCAAAGAAGAGACCATAAATCACAACTATAGCTTGTACTATAAAAGTTCATGAAGGGACTATATACTAGTGCAAGGAGTATTTTTCTGTAAAGCTCACTTACAAAATAAAAAGAAAAAAGCGTATCACAGGCAGCTACCGTTAAGTATTTCATAACGAAGTATTTTAGTATTACTGAAGTACATTTATTTTCAGGATTTGTTCTCGTAAATTTGGTTATACGGAGTTGCTTACTCGGAAAATTCCTCTGACAATGAGAGAGAGGGACGCAGAACCCAAACTTAACACCTTCCAGCTTAGAAGGTTAAAGGGAGGAGTTATAATACTATTCAGTTCAGACTAATGTTAATAGCACAAGGGAAAGAACAGTGTCTTTATTTCGTTGTAATAATTTCATAATTCAGTATTGCACTCTCTACAGCCACTTGGATTTTGGCGTTGGAATCTTGTATTCATGAATTGTCAACATTTTCGTTCTCACTATCATGAAACGATAAATATGAAGTAGTCATAAAAATAATCAGACCAAAAATAACGTGCAAATGACATCCAGGGATGAGACACAATGTGTATGAATTTATATACCGCCCCGATAGCTGAGTGGAGATCGGTCAGGGGGTTGGCTACCCTCTGTAATAAGAAAGAAACAGCGAACGGATCAACTATCAATCTCTACGGGTGTCATGGGAGTCCGCCCTGAACTTATACAACGGACAATATAGAACAAAATGAGATCAACAAGGAATTAAAAATGGTCAGCGTGACGAACTGCCCTCCTAAGAGGCCTGGGTTTGATTCCCGGTTGGGTCGGGGATTTTCTCCGCTCAGGGACTGGGCGCTGTGTTGTCATCATCATCATTTCATCCCCATCCGGCACGGAGGTCGCCCAGCGTGGTGTCGAATGTAATAAGACCTGCACCAAGGCGGTCGGACCTGCCCGTAAGGGGACTCCCGGCCAATGATGCCAAACGCTCATTTCCATTTAATATACCTAAGGTAGACACAAAGATTCCCTTGGCTATGAGAAAGCATACATATGAATATCATACCATTGATGTTTATATACATCATTATTCTGCTTCCATACGTGATTATTTTATCTTGAAGAAACATAACTATGGGTCACATAGCCCTGATATGTGAAAATTTTATTCTATAAGAAATTAACTATGGGTCATTCAAGCTTGATAATTTGCTAGTCCATCTCCTATTCCTCCCTGTACGTTTGACAAATGATAGTTTTCCCCGATGACGGCTCCAATGATAGGCATAGCAATCACTCAGTTCATAAAGGCTTCCGGACACGAAAATAGATTGCTGCCTACTTTGGAGAGTGGAAGGGAGGGGAGAAGTCTTCTTGTGCTATTCCTTAACTCACACAAACGATTTACACGTTTTACGCAGTGTAAATCAAAACATAAATGCTTGTCCGGAACTGCTTCTTTTACTTTACTGCATACTTATGCGTTGTCATATGGTACTACGCTTCTTTGAATACTGCTTAGTATTTTTAGTTACACTTTTATAACGCTAAATAATTGAAAAGGGTAACGAAGGGAGATGATGCGTTGCTATTCCCTTTAATCCAATTTCTGTCTGGTCAGTCCTTCAACTTATGTGTGTAACTTTGATACATGAAATGTTTCGGAGTATAACAATCGTGACGCTGTGTTTACGACATAGCGTGGAGTCAATATGGCCACACCAATGTCACAAATGTCCGACAAACGTTTTTACAAAATTGTTTGAAATTTAATTAAAGCTACAGTCGGCTATTGTTCTTGGAGTGATGTAGATTCTTGAGAATCTCAACGTCTTCTGAGAATCATACCATTATTATATCGCAGTGTTTGAAAAACTTCGATGGCACATTTATGAGCCGCAGCACTTTAGACATGAAAGTTGAGATATAATTAGACACAACTTGCCACGGCTTTCATAAATCCGAGCTCGGGTGTGTGCAAACTAGCTATTCCAAGTCGATTACTTCCTACGAGAATTGCTTTGTTCTCATATCCTAAATTCTGAGCAGTAAAAGTTGTTTCTCTTGAAAGAATGTCCGCGGTGCACTGGTCGAAGTCCTTTCTCTGGATACCGCAACGGGACAATATGAGCGTCGATTTCCTTCAATTGCTAGTGTTTCCCCAGCAGGAACATTGCCGCCTCCCGGCCTAACAAACTTGGACGTCACCGCGCAATTGTCGTCAGTCGCCTCTTCCAGCAGTGACAATAGCAGCTACCTCCACTTGAAGATGTCGAACGGTTGTATTGACGAAATATTGTGGGCTTTGCACAATACGATCCTGCGGCAAACCCGAGAAGTGTATTTGCATCCCGAGCATTACTAACATGTACTGAACTTGAGAACCACTTATTATTTGCAGAGACACAGTAGGGTTCGTGGAGGATGTCTTACATTAACTAATGAAGAAAAGCTTGTTATGAGAACATTGCTAATCTCAGTTACGACATTTTTTTAGAAAAGTCTTTTGAAGCAATTGATGTATTTTAGTCCTATGAAATTTCTCGTTTCTGGCTTAAAACATGATGTTTTATTTACTATTTATTCATTAAAACATCGATAAAGACACATAAATAACTTGCATAATATTCGTACTTCGCCTTGAAGAAATTCATGTACTGTTCTGAAATCTTATTGTTAAAACGGAATCGTTTGATATACATCACGATAACCTTCTGTTAGACTTTATATTTTCGCATTTTTCTAGTGACTTTTGCTTTTGTTTGTTATTAGCTCATTCCTCCTCTTGCAATATGATTCAATCGAAACATTGCAACGCAGAATGAGGACTTCCCTTGCTCGTATTCCTTTAACTAAATTTGCTTCCAACAGAAGCTGACCTTTTTAAATAACGAATAACCTATGATTAATAATATCTTCACTTTTCTGTCGTACAAGAGTAAAGATATCACTTCATAGTATAAATTGTTGTTGCCTTAGAAATCTGTTTCGTGCCATGGATCTAAATCGCTTCATACGACTCCACGATAGACAAAATTGCGAACACATTCCCTTCACTCTCTTATTTACTCTGTTCATTCGACAGATGCTTATTACGAACTAAAATAATTTTGCAATAAGTAACGTATAGAAATTACTGCGATTTTTTGTTATAATGATGACTTCGAGTTTAGTTTTTTGACTAACGAGGAACTTTTTTATAAAATGTACTTCGTCTTCGTTCTATCAATCATTTAGTTATACACATATCAGAGGTTTAACCCTTGTATAACGTCCGGCAGAAAACACATGATAAACATAATAACTTGCCACACATGGGGCCTACACTTGTCCACTGTGCTTCACACGTAGAAATCCACAACCATCCCCATAGTTTGCTTTGCAAATGTTGCATGCATATCCGCCCCTCCTAAGTTCTAAGAGTCCCTCCAGACCTCGAAAGCCATGCTCTCCACCTCGCTTGCTTTAACCGCTTACCTTCCCCGCAAGGATCCTTCAGCAACTCATTAACTTCACGCCTCCCCTCCCTCACGTTGAACACCTCCGAATATCCTACACCATTTATAAACTTCACTCCAACAATCCTATTGCGTCCCGTCTGCTCTCCAAAGCTAGTGTGCTGCCACTCTCCTACCTACACATCCCATAAAGCCTACAGCTCCATACTCTCCATGTCCCTTCCAAAGACATTTCAAACTTTTCCCTCTTTCAGACCTCTAGTTTTGCCCCGACGTATATCCATCTCACGTACTCTAAATCCACGTTATGCACTCTGTTTTGGTTGGCCGGAGAGCCAACACCGGGTTACTAGAGGAGGCCGAAAGGCACACGTTTCAGCTCACGCAGGCTGGCGTGAGGTCTGAAACAGGACAAGGAAATTACAATTTAGAAAAACGGACGTAGATGGTGGAATACTTAACTTTAATCCGTTAATGAAGAACGTCGGTCTTGCCGGTACATGTTTCACAATATCAATGGTAACTGATAATGGCGCCTTGCTAGGTCGTAGCAAATGACGTAGCTGAAGGCTATGATAAACAATCGTCTCGGCAAATGAGAGCGTATTTTGTCAGTAAACCATCGCTAGCAAAGTCGGTTGTACAAACTGGGGCGAGTGCTAAGAAGTCTCTCTAGACCTTCCGTGTGGCGGCGCTCGGTCTGCAATCACTGATAGTGGCGACACGCGGGTCCGACGTATACTAGCGGACAGCGGCCGATTTAAAGGCTACCACCTAGCAAGTGCGGTGTCTGGCAGTGACACCACACACTCCACCCCCCCTCCCCCCCACCAAGGGCTCCCTCCTCCTACTCTCCCCATGCCACCCCCTTTTACCTTTCCAATCTATAGATCCGAATACATGGTATCCCTCTCTCCCTGCCCTGATGGCCACTCCTGTCTCATCACCATCTTTACCAGTCATCAGTCCTCATCACGACCACTCTCCATTGTCCCGCTCTAACCACCCTTCATTTCTCCTACAATGTGCTGTCCCAGAGCACTTACTTTTCCAGTTTTAGAGAAATTTCATAGTGCTCCATGTTTAATGGTCAGTGTTTTGACCGCAATTTTATCACTGTTTTTAAGCAACTCATCAAGATAGCACTATATAACCTACACCATTAACATCGCCTTTTAAAATAATCTTAATTCATAGTACATATATCTCTTTGTTTTGTTTTTGCTTTAATACGTTAGAGACTAGTTCAACTGGTCGAAGAGCGGGTTGTTTGTTCTGCTGCCACCCCCCTAATGCCCCACCCCCACCCCCACATCATGGGGCGAGGGGGGATGAAATAACGATGAAGAAAATCGAATAAATAAGTAAATAATTGTGAACTGGTGTATGAAGTACGCCAAATACAAAATAAATGTAGTTTTTGCATGTGTAGATCTTTTGTTGCCTCTGGGTAAAAAGCCATTCCTTCGTCATTGGTTCGACTATTGTGCTAATCGGTTTTGTCAATTGTTGAACATCTGTAGTGCTTCTGTGAGAAGTTAAAATGTGTCATCACGTTTGGCGTACAAAGTACACTGAGAGTCTGGTAATGCAAGTAAAATTTCTGCTGTCTAGATTTTCTACTTTCACTACTATAACTATTACTCAGTTTTGCACGCAAATGGTCTATAAAGGACAAAAAAGTTTTTCCTTTCCAGGTCGCATAAAAATGGCGAAAATGACAAACTTTATCAGCTATATACGAATTCCGATGATGAAATAACGATGTTTTTTCTAATAAAGGATACGAAACCATTGACTAGTGCGAGCTTCATCCAAAGAGTTAGCAGAAACACGATGTTAAAGATGATTGTAGTGAACCTACAACTTGTGACGGGTTTCCAGTGTCATTTGGATCTCTGAACTGTCTATATTACTAGCCATCAACGTAAAAATTTTCACGATACTGAATCTGAGTCAAGACACACATCGTAATTCATACGTAGTTCCTGTATGGCGCCATAGGAATTACGTCATTAGCTACTACAAACAATAATAGCAGCATCCTCAACTGAGCGGGAGTCTTCTCTGACAGTGGCTGTAGTGTGGCCCATCGTTGTACTGAGTCAGCCTGAGACATTTTAGCAGACGTCAGATATGTATATGTTTACAAGATGGCTGTGGATTGTTTTTGCCTTGGGTGAAGTTGGCAACACTGACCCACAGGAACTATTACATATTTATTTATTTAACATGGAAGGATTAGGGCCATCAGACCATCCCTTACATCTAACAAGTCGTTCTACATATTTTACATTCAATTTGTTAGATTAAGCAAAGTATTCTAAATGTAGATAATTAACAGTATTACGGATAAGAAAATAAAAATAAAAAAAGGAAAAGCGTGATTAGGACTCGCTCTCTGAGGTTTAATACGAAGTTAGTCATGTGTATAGATACTGCATCTATGCGTTTTGATGAGTGACTTGGCGAGTATCAAAACATGTACCATAAATTGTCCTGTAATTTATTGCACTGATTTAGTAGCTTAAATTTTTGACACCGCCGAGATACCGCAGACATTAGTGCTTGACATAAATCTAGACTTCATATCTCCACCCCTTCCTGAGAAATAGGGGTGTTATCTGTCAGATAGACAGACGGACAATGAAGTGATCCTTTAAGGGTTCCATTCTCACCGAGTGAAGTACGGAGCACTAAAAAACACATAAACACAATATATATTTGTACATGATAAATACAACCATAATTGCATGTGAAGTACGGAGCACTAAAATAGACATAAACACAATTTATATTCGTACATGATAAATACAACAATAGTTGCATGCTGCGATGAGATATGTTTGTAATTAAGAGCGCTGGCAGCAATGGGCATGGAGAGAGATATTTAGGAGGGAGGGATAGAGATATGTGATACACACAGCTAAAGATTATAAGGCACCAGAAAGTAGAAAGACGAACAGAGAAAAGATAACATAAACAACCATAACTGGTAGGAAGATAGCAGCATCGGCTTTACTGTTTGACAAAGGGAAAGTTGACCACACACGCGTTAATTTTATGGGAAACCTTATAAGGTTTAGAAGGAAGTGGCTCAACTTTTCTTAAAGGTAGGACGGCATTGAATTGTGCGAACAGAGCAGCGCAGCTTGTTCCAGAGGTGGACAACAGCGACAAAAAATGAGTTTGAAAATGTGTTTGTTTTATGATTGCGCACAGCTGAGATACTAGGCAAGTGAGGTCTTCTATTTATATCATAGTGGCACGAAATGTGTTTAATCTCTGGTTGCACGATGAGAAGCCGGTGAAATAGACACAGCGTGTGGTATTCCGGTAACTTTTCTTGTTGCAACCACCCTAACTGGGACACGAAGCTGACGTTGTCATATCAACGAATATTGAGTGTCTAACGCCCAGGTGAAGTCAAGGTTAACTGTAATTGTCTGTGTTTTTGCCACTCGTACCGTGATGAATTACATGACAATAGTCCAGGTTCAGTTGAACGAGTGATTACGAGTCTGAGATTCACATCCTATGAAAATGCGTTCCAAAACATTCTGAGAGCGTAGATGCAAGTAAAAGTCTTCCGAAACATGGTGATACTACTCTCTGCCTAGTTCAAATGCTCATCCAAAGATGAAACCAGGTGCCACTTCTTTCCGATATGGTAGTGGGATACTGCAAGAGCAGGGCCTACATTAACCACCAATTTGAATTTTTGTTGCTGAATTGGGGGTTGCTATGGCAACCAGAAAAGTGCGGAGACCAAGTTAAGGGTACCGAAAGCGTAATTATAACTGTCACAGGTCTGTTGAATGCACAATGAGCACAAGCTGCAATGCAGTAAAAATTACGTATTACGAGGAACTTTTCTGTGGCAGAACTCTCTGTCGGAAACCACAGCAAGTGGGCTCGGTGCTGAGCAGTCGGGGGGAGGGGGGGGAAGATTTTATAACATTCATAGGGAAGACCGTCCAAGTCGGGACCCTGTGCGAAAGCTTCCCTGTGATCTTACTCTAGACCGGACGTTTCTACCAGACAACGGCGGCAGACGGGCATTCCCCGAATTCTGGAGTCGGCGCTGGTGTGGTACTCGGGCCAGTGACCTCAGACGACGGGGGCACCTCCAAAAAGCACAGTTGATTTTGTACAGCCGTTGGCCATCCAGACAGCGAGTAGGAGTGACGATGAATGGGTAGTACATAAGAAAATTGTTACTACTGGACGGGCCCTGTCGCAGAGTGCCACGTCCGTCTGATAGCTACAGAAATTAGACACTCGCGTTTTGGCTTTGAAGAGAAGCAGTCACTTTTGCTCTTGTCCGTGCACCGGAATGATAGCAAAGTTTCGTATTTCGTCCGGCAGCCCGGACATTTCCCACATACGTGATCGCGTGGGCAATTACCATCGCAACAAGATGCTGATCGACATGTCGACACCACGCGGGCGCCGCCCGCAATGGTTTTGATGTTT
Source organism: Schistocerca piceifrons (assembly GCF_021461385.2). NCBI lineage: Eukaryota > Metazoa > Arthropoda > Insecta > Orthoptera > Acrididae > Schistocerca > Schistocerca piceifrons. The sequence continues at coordinate 12,622,998 of NC_060143.1, forward strand.
CAGAGAACATCACAGCCGGTCGTACTCAAATCGCTCTTGCCGACTTAGGTACAGAGAGTCTAGTTTGGGCCACATATGCAGTGCAGTGCACGCTCACAGTGGAGTTTCCTCCTGTATGTCAATAACCTTCATGTTGATAGGTAAATCAACCAGAATCTCGTACACTCTGTCAGTGATAGGAGAGGTGCCAATCCCTATTTAAAACTGATAAAAAATAGTACTTCTGTGTTGGTTCTCATTTTTACGTATGCACACTGTACCATAATTAATCAGGAGGCGTCACCTCATCATCCATTATGAGATGTTAACGTAGAAACCTATTAGTAATAAAAATTTGTTTCATTCTTCTCAGTATTTCTGGCTTTCAGCTAAAATTACGCACCAGTTCCCGCAACTCAGTCATTCTTTTGCGGGATTATTTTTCTGATTTCACTGAATTAATTCTTAGAAAATGTGCGGTTTGCGTCTTCGCCTGGCATCATTCTTCAATACGGGGAAGAGATTAAAAGTCAGATATTGCGTATAGGAGTCATGCCAGGGGGATTCTTTGTAGAATTACGAGTTAGAATAATGCACAATCTGCATACCGCCCCACGGAGAGGTCAACTCTGAGTAGGGCTTCCATAACTGGCGACAATAATTGATTGGTTTGGGGGATTAAAGGGACCAGACTGCGACGGTAATCGGTTCCAACTGGCGACAATGCTTTTAGATACGTTCCCTGCTATCTTCAGATAAATAGATCGAGATACTCAGTTTTATACATATATCCAATACTAAAATTATTTTTATCTGAACTTTGCCAGTCAGTAGTTGAGGAAATTCACATAATATGTTATTAAAAGTTCCTCATTTTGGTCACAACTGGCATATATTTACAAATATAGTGTATTTTTGCCCCAATAGGTGTTACCTTCTACGGTGACTGGAGGTTTTCGTGATCCGATTGTCACGTCTGTTCGAGCGCGGTAGACACCGGCGTTGTTCATAAGCCCCTGATTAGGTTAAATGTGAACGTATTACTGGCTAGGAGCTCCATTAGGGTCATTTGCATACCGTGATACAATGTGACGTCCGGAAGAGCCAAACTATTGGGTGAGAACAATCAAGTATGCACGGCAGACACTCAGGCCGGTTTCATAAACAGCGAGATGGAGTTTGCAGATGATGAGATTCCTTAACTGGTGACAATCAGCCCACAGTCTGTACAGTCGCACAACAGTACGATTTTTCAAAATGACGTCACCGATACCACACACAGTCATTCACACGTGGGCGGTAGAGATCTCTGGTGTACAAACCCAACAACACAACAGGCGCCTATTTCTAACTTAGTCACTGGGAACACTACACATGAATTGGCGCAAAACAGTGAGCAACACTCACATGTTATTCGCAGCGCACCCGAATCACGAGTAAACTCACCAACCATGCTTGGTGAACAATGTGACGCAGAGGATGACAGAATGAGTGCATTCTGGAATTGCTTCTAAGCAATGTGCCAACAACAACGGACAGAAGATGCGAAGAAAACGGGAGCACAAGCTGTTAGAGAAAGAACAAAAACGCATTTCAGGCAAAGCAGAACTCCATACTCACTTTGATAAGTTAGAAAACGCCGACAGAAGCAATAAGCCCAAATCGCCACTGTTAACGAGACGTTACGTAAACAGAACGAAAATATAGATACGCTATGCGCACATATTTGTAGAATTTCTTTTGTTCTGCGCACGTGTCCTTGACTCACACGCTGTGCACAAAGCCGCACGAAATGCTAGTAGCACGGGTGTCCATATACAAGTATCTGGGCCATGCACTGCAAGTGGAAGGCCCACATTATCCGCTAATTTACATTTTTATTACTCAACTGAGGGTTGCCATGGCAACTACAAAAGTGCGGAGGTCAAGTTAAGGGTTCTGAACGCAAAATTAGCAGTATCACAGGACTACTAAACCCACAACGGGCAAAAGCTGCACTGCACTAAAATTCATGTATTGTGAAGACCTTCTGTGCTGCAAACCACTGCAAGTGGGCTCGGTGCTGAGCAGTTGGGGGGGGGGGGGGGGGGGAGGATTTTATAACATTCACAGAGAGCACCGCCCTAGACGGCATCCTCTGTGGATGCGTCCCTCTGATCTTATCCTAAAACGGACGCCAGGACGCCCCTACCAGACAACGGCGGCGCAGTCGCCGGGCGGCAGACAGACCTTCCGCGAATTCTGAAAAAACGGCGCCGGTGTGGCGCTCGCGCTTGTGACCTCAGATTACGGGCGCCTCCCAAAAGCAACGCTGATTGGACGGCCACTGGGCTTCCAGACAGAGCGGGAGCCTCGGTGATTGGGTAGCTCGTAAAAAAATCGTTACTATTGGATCGGCCCTGATGTGGACCAACAAGTTCGTCTGATAGCTACACAAATTAGACTCTCGCGTTATGGCTTTGGAGAGAAGCACTCGCTTTTGCTCCGGTCCGTGCGAAGGAGTGATAGAAAAGTTTTGTATTTCGTCTAGCAGCCCGGACATTAGTATTGTACACTAGCGATCGCATGGGGCAGTCACCGTTGCAACAAGATTCTGATCCACACCTCGACATTACGGGGGGACCGCCCGCTGTGGTTTCGACGTTGCAGAAAACAGCACAAGGGAAATATCTGCAGCTCTGGCCGTATTCAAATGGTTCGTGCCGAGACAGATACAGAAGGGCTAGTTGTAGGCCATAATATATGCAGTGCAGTACTTGCTCAAAGTGTAGTTTCCTACCGGCCGGTGTGGCCGAGCGGCTCAAGTCGATTCAGTCTGGAACCGCGCTGCTGCTACGGTCGCAGGTTCGAATCCTGCCTCGGGCACGGATGTGTGTGACGTCCTTAGGTTGGTTAGGTTTACGTAGTTCTAAGTTATAGGGCACTGATGACCTCAGATGTTTAGTCCCATAGTGGTCAGAGCCATTTGAATCATTTTTTTTTTTTTTGTAGTTTCCTTCCATATGTCAATAACTTCATGTTGATAGGTAAATCAACTTGAATCTCGTGCACTCTGTTAGTGATACGAGAGGTGCAAATCGTTTATGAAAACTAATAAGAAATAGTATATTTGTGTCAGTTATTTTTATTTCTGCACACTGTGCCACAGTTAATCAGGAGGCATCACTTCATCATGCGTTTTGAGATGTTATGGTAAAAACTTTGTAGTAATAAAAATTTGTATCATTCTGCTCAGTATTTATGGCTTGCAGGTGGGATGACCCGCCTGTTCCCACAACTCAATCAGGAAAAAGCATTTAACACGTAAAACGGTGCTAAATATTTGAATTACTGTGGAAATTAAGGGTAAGTTATAGAGAGAGACGGGGTAATAAATAACATGTAAAATGGCCGAGGGAGAATAGTGAGAGCGAAAGACCAAGAACGAAATGATTGGATTAAAAAGGATACAAGACAGGGATGTAGCCTTTCACTCCTGTTGTTCAGTCTATACGTCAGAGAGAAGCAATGATGGAAATAAAAGAAAGGTGCAAGAGTGGAATTAAAATTCAAGGTGAAAATATATCAATCATACGATTCGCTGATGACATTGAAATCCTCAGTAAAAGTGAGGAAGAATGGAATGAAGAGTCTTATGAGTACAGTCTATGGATTGAGAATAAATCGACGATAGACGGAAGTAATGAGAAGTAGCAGAAATGAGAACAGCGAGAAACTTAACATCAGGATTGATGGTCACAAAATAGATGAAGTTAAGGAATTCTGCTGCCTAGGCAGCAGAACGACCAATGACGAACGGAGCAACGAGGACATCGAAAGCACACTAGCACTGGCAAAAAGGATCTTCGGGCTCACATGCCGTTCCTCTTCGTCGAAATATCTTGGCTCAAACTCGTCTAGGGGTTGAACCATACGTGTCGCATTACACGCCCTAAATTAGACACTTGTGACCCTTTGGTTAAGTTGTCTGGCGGATGGCAAGTTTGCGAAATACGAAGTTAACACAACGTATAATAACAGTAGTAATAATATCGGGAACTAAATTAATGACCCCTAAAAGATGTAGGCCACACAGTTACGAAATGGTTAGAATAATCTTTATTCAGAAAGCAAACTAATAGCGAAAGTGGTCGTATTTAGAATTACTATTACACCCGAGCGCATATCCATTTGACACAGTTCGATCATCCACAATCTCATGGCGAATTACAAGTTCAACTCCCCTGCCCACCTCGTTAACTACGCGTAAAGTCAGATTTCACACCAGGTGCGCGGCTGCTCACCTCTCAGAGACTAAGTCCCGCGATACCACACAACGCGAAAAGTTCCAAGTCGTTTCACTTCCTAAAGTAGCTGCCTAAAGACCCACCGTCCGCTTTCGCGTCCGCACCACCACTGCCCTCTGCCCGTCCCCGGCCGCCTTTCCGGCGCGCCGAGCATCGCCGCTCAGCTGACTAGGGCAGTTGCCTCTCCTGAAGTCGTCCATCTGATTGGATACAGTCTATTCTACATTAGTTTGCATTTTAACGTATTTAAATAATCAAAGCTTGACCACTTTCACGTTCTAAATAAAGTAACAATAATATCCATTACATAATAACCGTTAAATTCATTTACATAAAGCCAACACAATTTCCTTCCTATCTTTGAATGCCACTGCCAGTTGCATTGCACCAATATGCTGTCTGACAATTAAATAAAGAACAAAAGTAACTATTATGCACGAAACTTTGCAACAAAAATTCTATTACCTAATGATTCTAAAAGACGTCATCCTGTCATTGTTCAAAGTGTTTTGTGTAGAGCAAATGATGATCTAATGCTTGACTGTAAATAATGATAATTTAAATTTACTATATAATTTAAACAAATAAAGTTACAGAGTTCATATTTACAACGTTTGTCATTTTAATGATGTGTTTCTATATGAAATGTCGATCGTTAAGATCTACCAAAGCGTTCAGATTTTAGCATTCAGGTCTTTATTACAAAACTTGTTAACTTAAGAGTACATCCTAAACTATTATAGATATGATCAATATTCAAGTTTTATGGGGATCACCCTGAAAATTTATGAAGGATGGTAGATTAAAATAACTGTGGCTTATTTCCCTGCATTACTACGGAGTTAAATAGTTTTCATAAATATTTCCCTTGAAACTTCCTGGCAGATTAAAACTGTGTGCCCCACCGAGACTCGAACTCGGGACCTTTGCCTTTCGCGGGCAAGTGCTTTACCAACTGAGCTACCGAAGCACGATTCACGCCCGGTACTCACAGCTTTACTTCTGCCAGTACCTCGTCTCCTACCTTCCAAACTTTACAGAAGCTCTCCTGCGAACCTTGCAGAACTAGCACTCCTGAAAGAAAGGATATTGCGGAGACATGGCTTAGCCACAGCCTGGGGGATGTTTCCAGAATGAGATTTTCACTCTGCAGCGGAGTGTACGCTGTTATGAAACTTCCTGGCAGATTAAAACTGTGTGCCCGACCGAGACTCGAACTCGAAACCTTTGCCTTTCGTGGGCAAGTGCTCTACCAACTGAGCTACCGAAGCACGATTCACGCCCGGTACTCACAGCTTTACTTCTGCCAGTACCTCGTCTCCTACCTTCCAAACTTTACAGAAGCTCTCCTGCGAACCTTGCAGAACTAGCACTCCTGAAAGAAAGGATATTACGGAGACATGGCTTAGCCACAGCCTGGGGGATGTTTCCAGAATGAGATTTTCACTCTGCAGCGGAGTGTGCGCTGGTATGAAACTTCCTGGCAGATTAAAACTATATGCCCGACCGAGACTCGAACTAGGGACCCTTGCCTCTCGCGGGCAAGTGCTCTACCAACTGAGCTACCGAAGCACGATTCACGCCCGGTACTCACAGCTTTACTTCTGCCAGTACCTTGTCTCCTACCTTCCAAACTTTACAGAAGCTCTCCTACGAACCTTGCAGAACTAACACTCCTGAAAGAAAGGATACTGCACTTGCCCGCGAAAGGCAAAGGTCCCGAGTTCGAGTCTCGGTCGGGCACACAGTTTTAATCTGCCAGGAAGTTTCATATCAGCGCACACTCCGCTGCAGAGTGAAAATCTCATTCTGGAAACATCCCCCAGGCTGTGGCTAAGCCATGTCTCCGCAATATCCTTTCTTTCAGGAGTGCTAGTTCTGCAAGGTTCGCAGGAGAGCTTCTGAAAAGTTTGGAAGGTAGGAGACGAGGTACTGGCAGAAGTAAAGCTGTGAGTACCGGGCGTGAGTCGTCCTTCGGCAGCTCAGTTGGTAGAGCACTTGCCCGCGAAAGGCAAAGGTCCCGAGTTCGAGTCTCAGTCGGGCGCACAGTTTTAATCTGCCAGGAAGTTTCATATCGGCGCACTCTCCGCTGCCGAGTGAAAATGTCATTCTGGAATATTTCCCTTTATAGCCGATCTTAGATGGGGAAACACACAGGCGTCTATTGTCTATCGGGGTCTAAGCGCTGTAGTGTGCGAGTGAGACAAACGACAATCTACGTCATAGGGAAACCGAATAGAGCCATTTGTGGCGAAGGAGACGTGGGGTCTAAGCGCTGTAGTGTGCGAGTGAGACAAACGACAATCTACGTCATAGGGAAACCGAATAGAGCCATTTGTGGCGAAGGAGACGTAGCAGTGCTATGTCTCCTTCGCCACAAATGGCTCTATTGGGTTTCCCTATGACGTAGATTGTCGTATGTGTCACTCGCACACTACAGCGCTTAGACCTCGATAGACAATAGACGCCTGTGAGTTTCCCCATCTCGTGGTGAATCTGCGCCCTTTGTGGCACGCGGTCCTGGACGACAGGGTTCGTTTCACAATTCCTGTAGGCTGACTCTTTCGGCCATGTATTTAAATGAGAGCGCAATGTTCATTAACTCACAAGGTCTCTACTAGCATCAAACATCGATCTTAATTTGAGGAAGAAATTTCTTAGGCTGTACGTGTGGAGCACTGATTTGTATTGTAGTGAAACATGGACTGTGGGAAAACCGGAACAGAAGAGAGTTGAAGTATTTGAGGTGTAGTGCTATACACGAGTGTTGAAAATTAGGTGGACTGATAAGGTGAAGAATGTGGGGGTTCTGCACAGAATCGGAAAGGAAACGAATATTTGGAAAACAGTGACAAGGAGAAGGGACAGGATGATAGGACATCTGTTAAGACATCGGGAAATGACTTCCATGGTACCAGAGGGAGCTTTAGAAGGCAAAACTGTAGAGGAAGACAGAGATTGGATTACATTCAACAAATGATGGAAGACATGGGTTGAAAGTGCTCTCTGAGTTGAAGAGGTTGGGCCAGGAGAGGAATTCGTGGCTGGCCGCATCATACTAGTCAGATGACCATTTTGTCGAAGTTGAGAGTATCAAAAGCTTTGCTGAAGTCTAGTCTCACTGTTTTCTGTGGCATATTTCAGGTTATGTGTCACCGTAAGTAATGTAGTATTTGTGCTATGATGTTTACGAGAGCTGAGATTATGTTTGTTAAATAAGTTCAATTCGTACAAGTGTTCAGTAGTACGATCGTGAACAATATATTCCAAGGGTTTGTACTGAGCAAGTCACATGCAGTTCATCAGGTAATCTTTGGATCTTGGAGGCAGGTCGGGCTATGCTTCTTTTCCGTGAAGTAGAGTGTAGTCTATTCAGGAGAGAAAAATGAAATAAAACTGTTGAGACAGGTATTAAGCTATAGGCGACATTCTTGATCATGGTTACGGTAATTCCGTCATTGGCTATCGCTTCGGAGGAGATTCTCATTACTGCTTTTGTTCTTGGATTTAATTTTGTGTGTTTTAGATGGAAAGTGTCGTGATTGGTTACACTGTTAGGGAATTATTGTGGGCGATGGTTGATTAGAATACAAAAAAAAAATCTTTTAGTTCGTGTGCTGAGGTCTGAAAACAAGTTTGCCTTTCCAACACCCAAGTTACGGATAATCTTCCACAGGATCGCTTGTGTCGAATTGCTGCATAAAAGGATACGAGCGTGCCTGGTTTACTCCCATTGGTAGCTTTCTGCCTTATTCGCAGCATTCGAGTTTCGGACTATCCGTGAATTGGCCATGAACAGAATTCCTATTGTTCATCATGTGGCGTAAATCTATTGTCAGTAATGCAACAGGGAATTTTCTTACATGGACTGTCCGTATATGTACATTTTTCTGGTATAGAGCAGTGTGGTCAGTAGCAAGTTCATGGATTTTACCATTTATAATGGGTTCTCGAATTATTTGAATCCATGAGGTTTCTGAGCAATTCGCTGGAAAAGGCCCGATCTATTCTTTAATGTTCCTACAGTTTATACTATATACGTCAAAAAGTAACTGGAATTTTTGTTTTGCTTAAGGTATCTTTATATAATCATCAACATCAACGTTTTCCCCTTCAAAGTAATCCTACTTGGATGTAACACAGTTGCGCCAGCGCTTATCCAATGTTGGAAGCACTTCCCGTACTCACTTTCAGTTATGGTGTTCAGCTCCTTCAGTGATCCTGTTTTTATCTCATAAGTGGTGGCAAAACGACACCCTTTGATGGTTCTCTTCAGCCTCTGGAAAAGAAATAAGTCGCAGGGTTGCACGTCTGGCGAATAGGATGGCTGAGGCAGCGTACCGGTTTATTTTTTTTGCCAAAATATCATGAAGGAGCGTTGAGGTATTAGTGGCAGCCTAATCATAATGCAATTTCTACTCGTGGTTTTCACATATTGCTGTTTGTTTACTTAGGATTGCTTGACCAAACGGCGCGTAACTTCTAGATAGTATTCCTTATTGACCGTGCGACCATGAGGCAGCAACTCATGATGCACTGTAACATTGTAATCGAAGAAAACAGTGAGAAGAATCTTCACATATAGTTTTTCGTTGCTGGCTCTTCAGGCAATTTCCATTGGGGCGACTGGGTCTTGGTTTCGAAGTCATACCCGGGTACCAACGTTTCGTCACCTGTAATCACCTTCTTTAGAAGTTCTTGATTGTCGTCAACTTCATTTAGCGATTCCTAAGCGATGTCGACGTGACGTAGGTTTTGGTCGAAATTCAACTATTTTGGAACGAACTTTGCTACTACACGTTCCGTGACCAAAACATCCCAAAAAAATTGCTTGGCATGAGCCAAAGGATGTGCCAATATCATCAGCAACATCTTGATGGTGATTCGGCGACTTTTCAGAACCTCATTATTTACTTCTTATACTTTATCGTCAGTAGCTGACGTGCTGTGGCATCGAGGGCGTCGTCAAAGTCTCCTCGACCCTCTTTCAAATGTTTATACCGCTCTAAACTCTTGTCTTACTACCGAGCGAGGTGGCGCAATGGTTAGCACACTGGACTCGCATTCGGGAGGACGACGGTTCAATCCCGTCTCCGGCCATCCTGATTTAGCTTTTCCATGATTTCCCTAAATCGCTACAGGCAAATGCCAGGATGGTTCCTTTGAAAGGGCACGGCCGACTTCCTTCCCCATCCTTCCCTCACCTGAGCTTGCGCTCCGTCTCTAATGACCTCGTTGTCGACGGGACGTTAAACACCAATATCCTCCTTCTCTTGTCTTACTTATAGTAGTTTAACCAAAAGCCACAGTCATTATTTAAAATGTAGTGCTGTACTTTACTCAATTTTTCAGGCGAAATTTAATGCAGCTTCTTTGATCTATCTTTTTCGAAAGTAAAAATGGACAAACACTCGAAAACACGTATAACCTTTCGGATTATCAACAATGAATTAAATATTCAGAACATGAAATATATATTAGGAACACGTTACAAATGGAGTACAACGAAAAAAAAAGGATTTTGAAAATCAGATGGATAAAGCAGGCGAAATTAAGAAATTCACTTTAACTTTTGGTCACATCTCATATAATACGGTTTGAGCTCTGGGGGCTGCATAGAGTAGGACATGAATATTACATTCCGTGCTGACAAACGTGGAACCAAAGCTTGACCTGCATCAATTACTTTATCGATGAAGAAACCACAATCGTTCAATGCAGCGATGTCGTGTTGTTTATGAACAGAACACATTATTCGAAGAGTTCATCTGTTATTTATAAAACGGGAAGATTACTTGAAGCCGTGGATCTGCTACCATAGAAAACAAGCGACTAAGTCTAAAGAGAGGATTTGGAAAGATATGTTGGAAGTGGGGGGCTCGATTTATAGCCAATTAGAGTAAACAACGAATAGTTCTTAAACAGGAGTATTACAGGAGTGGTGTATAGTGGCAGACTGGACGCCTAGCAACTGCAGGAAGACGAGTGTCGACAATGTGCTGGCGGCCCGGCACTGGGAGGGGCGCGGGTAGGAAGGCACCAATAGTGGGATACTCGCGGCCATTCTCATTCCTACCCCTACCCAACGACCCGTCCCACCCCACTCTAATCTCTGACCCCCGCGGTGGCTAGGTAGTAATTCCCAGCCGGGGATGCGGATCGAGATGGATCCAGCCTCTCAGCTGGAGCATGTCACGCCGGCCTGTGCAATCACTGGCCGGGCTGACCCCGGCAGCTGATAGAGGCGGTCGCAGGCCACCGAACCACGCGCCAAGTCAGCTCTGCGTGTCGCTCTACTGCACAACTACAGCAGACGTCTGCAGCTGTTTACAATTCCTCACTGATAACGTAACACCTTCGCAGCGGGAGGAAATGTTCAATAAATCGATTTACTCGATAGACTATAGTTAAAACATCCATTGAGGAATTGGTATGTTTTTTGTTACACTCAATAAATCTAGACCGCTCTGAAAACACACTAAATTCGAAGACATAGGCTGTTTAACATTAGGATGGTGGATAAGTTCGTAGCGTTTTTGTCTTGCATGTTGGTATTCCAGTTGCTATAGATTTATTTATCGATTGTCATTTCTAATGTGTAATTCACTGTTGCTATTTTAGTTTACATATTGTCATGTTGTCATTTGGAGTTAGCGATTGGAGCTGTGGACGCGAGTGAGTGGAGCTGTGGACGCTAGATAATCGAGTGACAAGTGGTGAAATTGGAACTTTTCCGACATATTCTTCCGTTTTGAGTTCAACAGAGATGTGATAGCAGAGGAAGCAGCCAGAAACATTTGCGCCGTGTATGGGGATAATGTCACTGGACAGAGGATGGCAAGAAAATATTTTTCTCGTTTCAACTAGGATCGTTTTGGCTTTAGCTACTCTCCATGTTCGGGAAGACCTACAGGGTTCGATGAAGATCGTTTTAGTCAACAATGATCCTCGTCAGTGTGCTGGAGAACTGGCGAATGTGTGAACTGATCATTCCATCGCCGTGCGACATCTACAAGCAACCGGGAAGGTCCGAAAATCGGGTGTGTGAGTACCGCACGCTCTAACCCACAATCACAAGAAATCAGCGGATGGCCATTTGTGCGTTTCTGCTTGCTCGTCGTCAACTGACTCGTGAACAATACCAACCACTCCCATTTTCTATCGTTACTGGAGACGAGAAATGGTGTCTTTATGCTAATATAACGAAAAGAAAGAAGTGATTGACCCCCAAACAAAACAGCAACTCCCCGAACAATGACCTAAGCGCATCCACAAAAGATGGCGTTATGCAACTGGTGGAACTGTGGCGGTGTGGTGTACTACGAGTTGCTTCCCCGAGGCGTAACCGTCCGTCACTGCTGACATTTATTGTCAACAAATGAGACGTCTTGCACCCGCAGTCCAAGAATAATGACAAGGAAGATTGTATGAAATGATGCTATTCCACGATAAAACCTGACCGCTCTCTTTTAGACTGACAAAAAGCACAGTACAGGAATTGTGTTGGGAACTCATTCAGCACCGGCCTTATTCACCAGTTCTTGCGTCCTCAGATTTTGACCTTTTCCGCTCTCAGTCGAACAGCCTTCACGAAAATGTGCTTTCGGAAAGAAAATTCGCTCCGAAGATGGCTCGACGAGGTCTTCGCCTACAGTCGCGGAAATGAAAAGTTACTCCAGTGTTGGCAAAAAAAATAGTTCAAATGGGTCTGAGCACTATGGGACTTACCTTCTGAGGTCATCAGTCCCCTAGAACTACTTAAACCTAATTACCATCACACACATCCATGCCCGAGACAGGATTCAAACCTGCGACCGTAGCGGTCGGGGGGTTCCGAACTGTAACGCCTAGAATCGCTCGGCCACCCCGGCCGGCCCAGCTTTGGCAGACTGTTGTAAATAGTGAAGCACAGCAGGCTATTGGTGACCAAAAGTCTCTATCATGTGTATCTGTTGTGTTTATTAAACACACGGAAAAGTGCCACGAAGATGTACACCAACCTAATACTTGGTAATTAGAATTATTTCGTCACTTGTTCAGATAATTTTTTTGACATTCAGCTATTTGCGACATACCTTCTCAACAGTGCATATCTCACTACAGTACATAAATCAGTTCCAATACATAATTGTAAAGTAGTACAAGTGTTTGAATTTCGAAAAAAAGAAGCAGGTATTGATGACTTGGACTACTGAGTGGAAAAAAGGTGAATTTACTGAAAACTCTCGAGATTACTTCATACACTCTTTCTAAAATCCCGAAGCGGATAGTTGAGATAGCTGAAAGTGTCCATCAAAGAAGGAGGAAGCGGACCCAGGAAGGTTAGGCAACATAGAAGTCAAGAAATACCAGTCGGAAGTTACATGCTCTCTTGGAAGTCATTCGCCGTTAGCCTACGCTGTGGATGTTGCTCGCTAACTGCAAAACAGACCGGACTTCACTTTGAAGAAAGTTTTGTGGAGTAAATGCAAGAGGTAACGACTTTGTTTAGCACTGGAAAACGAATTAGAAGTTTTCTTATAAATTACCTGAACTTAATATTCACCTTTCGTTGGAAATGTTGAAATAAATAAAAAATAATTACACAGTTAAAAAATTATCTTCTTCTTTATTTGAATTGTTTCTGATCCTTTTTAAGGAAATTCGAGTATTACAGATTTTTTAACTTATGCTCTCACTTCAACTTTTTCCTGAGTCTACTCTGATGAGTCAAAATTTCCTTAAATTAGACTCTCAATTACTTGAATTTTTTATTAGGTCCACTGTACTGAGGATCGCTCAGTTTGCAAAAAGGTAGTAGTCAGAAGACTGTAGCAAAGTGCAGAGAGAGACCTGCGCAAACACTAGCAGTTTACTCTGAAGGTAAATAAACGTGACACAGTGCACACGAACGTGTGAAGAGGTCCTCTACAGTCGGATTATGTATTGCCAAAAAGACACTTGAAATGTCAACAATCGTAAAATATCACAGAAAACTAATCGTAGAAAAAGCAGGAGCCTGGCTGAGGTTCTCGTGGAAGAAAATTAAAGGAATATACTGTACTTCATCCACGAAAGCGGTAGCTTACAAAAAACTTTAAACGCCATTTCTTGATTATTGCCCATCATTCTGGGGAGTAATACAAGAGGTAAAGCAGATACAACGAAGAGCAGCACGTTTCGTCAAGGGATTGTTTAGCAAGCAGGAGATCGTTTTGGCTGATGCTGCAGAACAGGCGCTGGGAATGGCAGAGAGGATGAGGCGGAAACTTGTATTTTCGTCTTTACACAAGTGGTAGCGTTAAGGAGTAAAGAAAGTGGTATCTTAAGCAGTTATTATTTAATACAAAACATTATTTTTGCATTTATCTTTGCTCATGAATATTAACAACGTATTTAAAGAACTATCTTTGACCCGTAAGAATGCTGTAAGTGATTTTAATTTCTTATATCGTTGCAAAAGCCAAAGTAATTATTGATGATGATGAACTGTTGTTGTCGATGTGAAGAGAAGTGTGTGTGTGGAATCGTGGATGGTGAGATATCAGTGTAGTTGACGATATGGGAAAACAAATTAATGGTGATAAACTGATGAATAATGACGCCTCGAGCAGGAAGTTACTGTGTTGACAGCTGTATGTGTGGTCTGCTGCTCTGTCGGCTACAAAACACATAGCTGAGAGGTCAGTTAGACCGGCTGCGAAGCAGTGCGAATGGAGCTGTTTATGTCTTCGCCGTGCTGTGTGGTATTCGCGTGTGTTACAGTCAACAATAGAATGGTCAGCTCCTGCTGCAAAACCACCTTTTCGAGAGAATATGTGCAACCAAAAGCACTCGCTGCCAAACAATTCATAGGTGACGAAGCGCAGACCACCCATGAAGACATGACCGGAATAAACTTGTCCATATTCGGTAACGTGGTTTACGTCGAACTGACAAACGACGCAGCTTGCGCCAAAATCTTAGCTCTCGTGAAAAGCAGTCTCCAATTCTGGCATTCGTACGGCCGCATTGGCCTAGTAATTGTTGACCCTGCCGGCCTATGATTATGCATGATCCGTATCTTCGAACTTCCGCTGGAAATGCCGGCAGGAGACGTGATGGCGGCGCTGTGCCCTTATGGAACAGTACTCGAGCAAATAGCACAGAAATGGGCACACTTCACTATAGAGAGCTAAAGAAACATGTCCTTTACTACATCTCCATTGGCGGCTGCCGTGACATAGTCGTGTACGATGGGCATCCAAAGGCCTCTTCTGGATGTGGGAAAGAAGTACATGAACGAAACAAATGCCTCCAATGCAGAAATATGCAGCTGCAGACAGTTGAAGCTTATCCTGTGCCGGCTATGATACGCCTTTCACACACCTACACGGTAACGCTGAGAGTCAATGCCCTCCAGACTCCTGCACAGGAACTCTCACAAGATCTTTCACAACCTGCAGAGCTCCGAGAAGACGAGGTCGACCGTCTACAATAGTGACCGGCCCCTTGCCCAGAGATGCCGGAGCTGGATGAAGATGCCAGATGTCAGATATGGCTCTCGATGCCATCGTTGTGCCTGCAACCGCCTTATTATCTGAATGTCACTATTCCATTCCGTCGTCCGACTCCGAACCACATCCTCGCAAACAGAGGTCACCAAAATGATTCAAGAGGAGGAAGTTGACATAGATAGCAGAGTAGGAGTCGTGGTTTTGAGGATGAATCTGTCGTTCGCCCACTAGATAATTCCTACACGGAAGTCTCATGTGCAATACTCACCCCATTAAGGCCGGACAATTTACGGAGTGACTCCAGTACACAGCAACTCCCTCAACACAGCAAAGGTTTAAGGGCCAATCACGCTACTCACTCAGATTTTAATATTTCTCGCGCCTCCTTGGGATGTGTCTCAGACGAGTACTACAACAGGTCGTTTCACCTACAAAGACACCCTTTGGCAGAGATACTAATATACAATCAACACTACGTGATTATAGAAACGTCAGTGCCATGGCAACAGTCTGTCGTCTCCAGAGAGTCATGACGTAGACTTCGATCAGACATACGAGTGCGTGAACCACGCCTTCCTCTCAAAGGTGATGGAACGGAGGATGGATTTCCCACCTGCCTTCGTACTCCTAATCATGCGCTTACTTCCTGATGCTTCGTCGAGGATGATGGTCAATGGACGGATGGCGACACCAATGTCGACTGCATGGTCAGTCCGACAAGGTTGTCTCCTTTCAATGGTTACTCACGCCATCACACTAGAATCATTTCTCTGCGGCCTGCAACGTCCTTTATCAGTAATCACCCTGCGAGAACCCTCATTCGCATGCTGTGGCTGTGAAGACGACCTCGTCTTCATCATGAGGCAACATGTTGGGTCCAGCAATATCGGACCGGAGTGGGCAGCTATGTAAACTTTTCCAAAGCATGTGCTATGGCCATTGGAGAGGGACTTTCGGATGAAAGTGTGGCTCCATTCAGGGCGATGGGGACTCTACGCTGTCTTGGAATAGTTTCCATTACAGACATCCATCACACCATGGGGAACAACTTTCGGTGTCCTCTACAGAACATCGGGACGGGCGTTCGAAGTCAGTTACTGCAAGCAACGGGCAGTTGAAAAAGGTGCATCTTATTAATATTTTATTGCATCGTTCATTATAAACATGCCACAAAATCTCCCGAGATTAAATAAATCAGACTCCACCTTTGCTGAACATGTGCTCAAGGAAGGACAAAAATATCTAACACACACAGAAGTGCTACAAACAGCTAACAAAGGCAGAAAATTCAGCCTACTAGAAGCACTTGAAATTAACAAACACTTGGTCCTAAATCCCCAGCTGGTTCTAAATGACCAATTGCAACTGAGCACATCACCACTCTTAAGCTTTACACAATAAAATAAACCTGCTACTAACCACAAAGCGTCCCAATAGTAAACAAATTTACACCCCAATATAATGTACTATCCCATATGTATTTACATTCCTAACTGTAACTCAGCTGTAGCAATGTAATATTTGGTATATATTAACGCACAATTTTCTAATAACAAAATGTAATCACTAAAGAAAACATTGCTGTTGTACAAGCAACAGTTAATGTCCAGTACAACTGTTCTCAACAAATACCAAAGAATTGTATTCTAAATAAGTCTGGTTGTTGTCACGCATGGTACTGACAAACCATAAAATGTGATTTTTTGTATTAAAGAACAGTTTTACAGAACAAAAAGTCGAAAGACCCCATTGGCAATTCCAAAGACAGTACCACAACTAAAGATCGTATGTAACTGCATTGCATCTTAGTCCAGAATGTTTCGTTCGTAAGAACACAAGCTTCTTGTAAACAATAGCCAGTAGTTATCTGAAGATGGCCTAAAAAGTCGAACACTAGTTCATAAAAATAAAAATCAATAGAACAAAAAAACTGCCTAAGCATTATTCAACTCTCAATATGGAATTTTTCTATCAAGAAGCGACGGAAGAATCCATAAATAAGACTATTATTATAATGTGTAAATGGTGAAAGGCAGGAATTAGCAACATCTGTCTCTCTTTATTTAAAATGCAAAAAGGTTACTAAATGATCAGAATGGGGACATATTTATATAAAAAGATTTTAGTATAAAACGACTCGTTCCACATCATTACGATTTGTCGTACAGATGATACAATGAACACCAGGCTGATTAATTATTAGTATATGACAAAGCATGGTGTAGGATTATATACCTGAATACCTCAAAATGAAATTCAAATCTAAAATCAGGCAGATGATCAAAGTAGACATATATTCCAATTGTAATATGTATGGTTATTCCTGAAAAACTGACAGTTACTAGCGAGAAATTCTCTGGGAAGAAAAGAAAATAGGTTGTTGTAGGAAAGGTAGGCTTGTATGTTACACACGTTATGTTAAAGCGAAATATTCATTTTATGAGGTCTAAGTGGTTTCAGGACATTCCCTTAATCACATTTATAGTACTGCACTATACTGGAAGATGTTTAAAAAATATAACGTCTTTTTACCCAGTAAATTTATATTATTAGCCACACACTGAATGACCCATCACAGGTTAGACTTCAGGGTGAGAAAATATGTGAATTACAGTGAGATTAATTGACTGGCACTCTAATAAAACAACACCTACATTCTGCATGGAGGTATCACTCTATGAAGCTCTGTTTCTTTGAACTTTCAATAATCGTTTACTTTGTCAACATTTGGAAGATTCGATAGCAAGTCTTGCTTCTTTCTTCGTTGTAAACGTTTATGAGCTAACAAAAAACACATACACAATTTTTTTCAACTGTGAACATTAGAAATGTTATGCATGCGAATAGAAAGTGTAAGTAGGCTGTTTATGTTTTCTCTATGTAAGTAGGCTGTTTATGTTTTCTCTATGTAAGTAGGCTGTTTAGGTTTTTTATTGGTGACGCCACCTCTGTATGACAATCACTGGCTGTGCTGTGTGCAGTCTGTGGCTAGTTTGCATTGTTGTCTGCCATTGTAGTGTTGGGCAGCGGCAGCTGGATGTGAACAGCGCGTAGCGTTGCTCAGTTGGAGGTGAGCCGCCAGCAGTGGTGGATGTGGGGAGAGAGATGGCGGAGGTTTGCAATTTGTCATGAACTGATATATATATTATGACTTGTGATGATATTAAGGTAAATACATTGTTTGTTCTCTATTAATATCTTTCATTTGCTAACTATCCCTATCAGTAGTTAGTGCCTTTAGTAGTTTGAATCTTTTATTTAGCTGGCAGTAGTGGCGCTTGCTGTATTGCAGTAGCTTGAGCAGCGAAGATTCTTGTGAGGTAAGTGATTTGTGAAAGGTATAGTTTAATGTTAGTCAGGGCCATTCTTTTGTAGGGAATTTTGAAAGTCAGATTGCGTTGCGCTAACAAAGTATTGTGTGTCAGGTTAAGCACAGTCTTGTAAAATTGTTCAAAGGGGACGTTTCATATGTCGACCCTTAGCCTAGGATACCTCACTGGAATCTTCTGATTTTTTTCTTGTAGTTTGTGTAATTAGTGTAGCTTTTGTTTATTGCTAGCGCGTAATTATAGAGAGAATTTCCTTTGTAGTTGTAGCCTTTCATTGTTGTATAGTAAAACAGTTGTGGCATGCATGTAGATTTGCACCAAGTATTTCGCAGCTGCAATTAACTAGATATTATTTTCAGTGCTATGTAATGTGTTCTCTTATTTTTGATCTTCAAATTGTGTTTTTCTGTGTTGTCGTGTGAAATATTGTGACAATAATGGCGTGTGAAAAACGTAATACTAGGCTCCAAAGTAAACTGAGAAATGACAGTGAAGACGAAAGCAGTGTGTTAGCGCCACCGAGTAGTGAATTAACTGATGTTCAAAGTAGTAATTTGGTAATTGTGAATAGGGAAATGGAGCGGGCGGCAAACAATGGCATGGACAGTGAAACAATTAGTGAAGAGGGAAGCATTATCGATCGATCGGTCGGCAACAGCTCGCCTCAGGAATCCGAAATGACAGGACACAATTTCGCAAATACTGTAGATTCAGGTTTTGGGTCATCACCGTTTTCTCAAATAAGTCAAGACACATTTTCTGCTTGTCAAAATGTGAATGTTGCCGGTGCAAATGCACTGCCGAAAAGCGTAGAGAAACAGATTCCAGACACTAATACATTATTATTGCAATTAATGCAACAAATGGAACAAAATCAGAGACAAACACAGCAAAAGCTTCAAAAGTTAGACACACTGGAACAAAATCAGAGACAAACACAGCAACAGCTTCAAAAGTTAGACTCATTGGAACAAACTCTTGAACAAACGCGTGAAGATTTAACTGCTGAGTTACATAACATTGAATCGAAATGTCAGAAAGTGTGTAATGACGTAAAAACACAAATTTGTGAGCATTTTCAACCTATTTTTTCGCGGCATGAAAATGCATTACAGAATCACGAAGCAGCCATAAAAGAACTGCAAACCATTGTTCATGAAAATCATGAGACCTTGTGGGCTAAAATTGACTCAGTTGCATCTACCGATTCGGTTACGCAACTTGCAAAAACTCAGGAAAACTTAAAGGACACAGTAGATTCGATTTCAACACAAATGGACACTCTGAAGCTTGGTTCAGAAAAACACACTGAGGAAATGTGTTCATTATCAGAGAAAGTAGTTGAACTTTCGGATCAGCTAAATAATTTATCTACGAAGGTAGATGATAATCTGAATGACGCAAAACCGGTAGTCTTTAATGACACAGAACAGAGCGAACAAATTAGGAAACTGAAACAAAATCAGAATCAAATTGATACGCAACATCAAAGAGAAATCCGGGAAGTACAAGATCAGCTGACACAGGTAATACAAGAATTACGTATTTCAGGAGGCACTCGCGCTCCAATACGGGAAGAGGGACGTAGAAATACGCAAAAGCCACAAAATAATAACACAGGGCATTTCGGTAATTATGAAAGAAATTGGCAAGGTACACCGAATTTTGAGATGGAACCGCCGATACGACGTAACTATGACCGAGATGCTACTCGCCGACACGATGATTTTGACTATAAGTTGTTCATTACTACACGTAAATTCAAAACGTTTAAGAATTCTGCCAACGACATTCATCCACAAGCGTGGCTCCATCAATTCTCTCATTGTTTCCCTCCCAACTGGTCATTGGAGCACAGGTTAGAATTTATGTGTGGCTACTTAGAGAATGAACCAGGTGTAAGAATGCGATCGGTCATTCACGATTGTCACAGTGAAGGAGATTTTTATCATGCCTTCCTCTCAGCGTATTGGTCTCAAGCTACACAAGACCGTGTAAAACATAACATCATAATGATGAAACACTTCGAACAATCTGAATTTTCCAGTCTTGTGAAATATTTTGAAGACATGTTGCACAAGAATCAATACCTGTCTAACCCATACAGCCCCTCAGAACTCATCCGCATTTGCTTAATCAAACTGCCTGAACATTTACGACATATTATTTTGGCAGGACGTTGCAAAGACGACATTGAAGCATTTCAGGGACTCTTACAAGAATTAGAAATTGACACTGACAATCGCGGAACGCGAAACCAGGAACACAGCAATTACAGGTCACATCCGTCGCAATTCCGCGATGAAAGAAATAATAACTGGACGCGACAAGGCTATTCTCACAACACAAATCGTGACCGAAATAGACACCACCCGTATTACAACCGTTGGCAGAGTAGTAATAATTACAGGGAAAGATCACCTCTCCGCAGTAGTGACTATCACAGAGACAATCAGAGAAACAGACAATTTGGGAACCAAAATAATTATTATCAAGGGAGACAGAATAACTTTAGACGCAACGGTCCAACGCGCAGTTACGATTCAGGGAGAAATTCTCCACCACATGACCGACACGAAAGAAACTGTGTAAACTACCGACAAAACGACAGACCTGAATTTCATCAGAACTGGCGGGACTCTAACAGAGCTGGGCCCTCTCGGCAAGGCGAATTTGTAGAAGTTAGGTCTCCTAATCCCAATAACGACGCGCGCCAACAAAGAGGCAGACAATGACTCGCGCCGCAGGCAGCCACCTGCGCCGGCTGGCTCAGGAAAAAATAACATAGACGCTAACATTAAGAAAAATTCCAGTATTCTTTAACGACGTATACCGCATGATAATTGCGTTGAAGTTGAAACTCTGCGTACTAGGAAGAGTAAAGGTTTACACCACATTTCTCATGTAAAACCATTCATTGACAGATAATCTGCCTTTTAACTTTGTCTTTGCCATAAAACGTTTCACTTCACGTTACTAGTATGCTTTAGAAACTGTTACCATGCAACAATGTTTGAAGTTAAATATCCAATCAAGAACCAAGAGAACTTATTTAAACAGAAATGACGAATGCATTGTTATAGTAAACAGACGTCACAGTGTTATTGTGTGTGTACATTCTTGCTTGTTTGTTGCACGATTACGTAACGACTATAAGGCTTACATACTTAGAACATTTCCCAGTACTGCTAATGAGATTTTAATGCAACATTTTGGTTGACCTGAAAATATATTCTCGATTTAAAGTACTTTCTGTGAGATACCAGATGACACAGTGTTAGTTTATGTGACAGTTACACGATTTTATCACGACGCTACTAATAAGTGACAATGTACAATGTTGCTTTTGTAGTGTTTCTGTTTTATATCTGCACAGTTTTTCTGTATTATTCTGGAAAGTAAAACATGTTTTAGTAGTAACTTTTATGGTATAGCTACAAGGAGACAGCCTTTTCTGTAGCACAACAATACGTTACAGCACAGTACTTTCTTCATCACGGCAATAAGCGTAATAAGTATGATATCTATACGCAAAGCATTTCACTTTGTTTATCATGAGGTCAGTACATTGACTTCTGCAGAACTTAGCTTTCGGAGGAAAATAACTACGACACTTCCACAGAGATTATCTTACAACAAGATGCACATTTAGCGCTACAGGACACGCATTTCAGTGATCAATTTTATACTTAAAACATTTATTTTTAAAGATTTTTGAATTACAAAGAAAGTTTTCCGTGATATATTTCATTCCATTGGTGTAATCTGTAACACCTGAGGGTATAATTACATTAATCCTCAGGGGGGTACATGCTTACTTTGTGTACCATGTGTGTGGCAACCACAAGGAACCCTAGCTAATATGGTATTTGCTTATACAACTTTACACATCGGTACCATATTTCTCTTAACACATAATTACACAGCTATCTGATCATTGAACTGAGAGAGACAAACTTTTTTACTACATCAGTGACACATGTTTACGCAATTACACAGTTGGATACCTTCACACTTATGAAATTGTATTTTGTCTGTACTTTGTAAACTGTTCATATTTTTTTTTGGAACCATTGTGATGCTATGAGAGCTTTGAATGATGTATTTGGTAAAGGGATTATGATTTTTAAAGTACGTTTGAGGCAGCTGACACTTTTGACATGAGCAGAGAATTTTTTTAGGCTTGGAAATTATTGGAGGAAGTTACGACGATTTTGAGATTTGACTGAGGTGTTATGATGTTATTATTACGACGACGATGTGTATTATGTTGTTGAGGAATGTTTATTATGCTACGTATTTCTCATGATGAAATATTGAAGAAGTGTCGACGAATATGTTTATGTATAATGAGGTAAGGAATAATGAGTAGTGTTTAGGGACTCTGATTTGTGGAAAAGGTTGTTGGAAACCAAGAATCGTACTTTAAGAGTTATGAAATGTGCGTAAATGCGTGAATGTATTACAATGCAGACGAAAATTTTTTTTGGACACTGTTATATCAATAGCATTTTGTTTCTACAGATTTGTAACGCAAATTCTTGACCTGTGAAATATCTTTATATGCGACTGTCTCTGTAGCGGAAACTGCTGTCGTAAATATTTCCGTACGAAAGTTAAGTGACCACCTGCACATAAAGCGTCGTGGGCACCCAGGTGGTGGAGCTCATAATTTATGATATTTACTGAAATGCCTAATGAAACGATGAGAAACATTTCACAGCTATTGCCTTGCTAGTTAAGAAAAATGCCATATGGCTTGCTTTATGTATTTATTTACACATTTTGTTTAATATCAAGTTTCTAGCTGCACTGCAGCATTGGTTAAAATAAAATTTTATAGATGTACTAATATAAATATTTTCTGTCTACAGATCGAGTATATAATAATTTTTTTTCAAAAAAATGAGGGAGCACAAAGCGACATTTACCTTAACAGGAATTGCATTCATAATTTTCTTTTCAAGTACTTGGTAATTTCTTTTGTAGAATAAATTGTGATGCATCACTCTAATGTTAAGATGTGACATAGGTATTAGACATGGCCATTTTAGTGTAATATTTTTTCTGCTTGCGCTATGTCATGTTTAGGTATAAGTTGCTGCTGTTTGCCAGGCATAGTGTTACTGAATTTGACTTTTGCTAATTTATACTGTAGCTTGCTTTGCAATTTTCCATTTTTTTCATTGCTGTTTATAATAATTGTTTTACGTGCTGCTGCATTGCCTCGTCCCTTAGTTTAGCATCTGAGCTCAGTAGATTTAAGTTAGCTTAAGAGGGGGTAGCCTCTAAGAGAATGAGTTGCGATGAATTGGAAAAAATGCATTGAGAAAACAGGTTTAGGTAGGATTTTCTTGGAAATAAAAATGAGGTAAGAAATGTGTGAACATATAAACACAGAAAGCATGCTTAGATAGAATTTTTTTGGTGGAAACAAAGGATGAAATAAGAGGAAAGATATATGAAGTTTTTGGGTTGGACTGCAGTACCACATGTTACACTGAAAACGAACCCTGTCCTTTCCTATTGGTGTTATCCCACTATGTGTGTGTGTACCCTTGTGTATTTGTTTTCTTCCTGTCTCTGTGTAGTTTCATAGAATTTTTTCTTCTTTTAATATTAAGCTACATTCACTATGATGAGGAATACTGTTATCCTCAAATATAATTGGCATTAATAATATGTTATTTACCTTATAAATATGCTTACACATTATTTATTCTGTTTAATGCTCATGTGTGAAGTTGATGTTTCAAAAGTTATTGTGATCTTTTATGTATGTACTCATGTCATAATTTTTCAAACAATAAGACTAGTATATGTTAGTTCGATATCTTAAAAAAAATAGTAAAAAAGCAAGAACAAAAAAAAATAAAAAACAAAAAAAAAAAATAAGATAACAATTCGATTCTTTTGTAAAGCCTGTACTACAAATTATCTGTATTATTATGTTTTTAATGATGTGTTTTGTACCTTTGTTATTGTATTCTTATGTTATAAAATTGTAATTGTCACCAGTTCATGATATTATTAACTTGTTAGTTACATTTCACTGCACACGTTTCTGTTGGTCATAGTATATGGACAATATGTGAGAAGTAGGGACTGTTAGTGTTTGCACGTGTGTTAATAATTCAGCAAGGGACTGGATAACAGCATTGCTGGTTCTAAGGACAATTCCAAAAACTTTGTGAGCGCACAAGTGGTGGTTATGGACTTGCTATATTCTCCGCAAGACTCTTCGATGGTGAATGTGCACCTGCACAATCGCAACAGATGGCTGCTGGCCATTTCTACAAGGACTGCAGTGGGTCTGCACCTCTGGTGGCCCACCAATATCGTAATCTCTACCAGGACTACGGTGGGTCTGCTCTGTGATGACCTACCTACCAATATTCTTCAAAACGTCGACTGACTCTTCTGTGGGTTTACTCTGTTGTGGCCAATTACCTGTCTGCATGTCAAGGAGTCAGCACTGTCTTTCCGTTGAAGGACAACACTACTTCTTCAAGACTGCATGGAAATCCACTACTTCTATGTGCATTTTCTTTTACTGCTTGGACTTTGAGAAAAACTCTGCATTTTTACTGTGATGAACAATGTGGACTGTCCTTTATAGACTGTGAGAAATTTTGATCTTTTGACCAACATAATATTAATAAGTGTGTGCATTTTATATCTTTGTTACTGTAATTGTGAAAAATTTTGTCAAATCTGTATTGGCCAGTGCCCAACACAATTTGTAAAAAATTTTGGTGGGGAGCATGGGGGCTATGTAAGTAGGCTGTTTATGTTTTCTCTATGTAAGTAGGCTGTTTAGGTTTTTTATTGGTAACGCCACCTCTGTATGACAATCACTGGCTGTGCTGTGTGCAGTCTGTGGCTAGTTTGCATTGTTGTCTGCCATTGTAGTGTTGGGCAGCGGCAGCTGGATGTGAACAGCGCGTAGCGTTGCGCAGTTGGAGGTGAGCCGCCAGCAGTGGTGGATGTGGGGAGAGAGATGGCGGAGTTTGCAATTTGTCATGAACTGATATATATATTATGACTTGTGATGATATTAAGGTAAATACATTGTTTGTTCTCTATTAATATCTTTCATTTGCTAACTATCCCTATCAGTAGTTAGTGCCTTTAGTAGTTTGAATCTTTTATTTAGCTGGCAGTAGTGGCGCTTGCTGTATTGCAGTAAGCTTGAGCAGCGAAGATTTTTGTGAGGTAAGTGATTTGTGAAAGGTATAGTTTAATGTTAGTCAGGGCCATTCTTTTGTAGGGAATTTTGAAAGTCAGATTGCGTTGCGCTAACAAAGTATTGTGTGTCAGGTTAAGCACAGTCCTATATAAATTGTTCAATGGGGACGTTTCATATATAAATTGTTCAAAGGGGACGTTTCATAAAAGTAGCAATATAACAAGCAAGAAGCACCACTAAGCAACCGCCAGCATTGATCTAGAAGTTTTATTTGCTCTCGATGCTCACTCAACAACCCTCTCTTCTTGGTTATACGAAATATTTCAATAGAAAACTAATTACATTAACAACACCGAATGTGTCGTATAACTAGAGCAAATACGCATTCAGCACAGAAAAATTTTCGAAATTGTCTTCCTGAGATGTTTGTAAACAATTTTTTCACTTACTTTTTTAAAATAAGTTTTACAATTTAAATTTATAATTTACGCTCTTTAAGTCAGTTACTATATTTTCGAATGTATGCTGATTGAGATATGAATGAAATTAAAATAATGTTTTTCGCCATATGCAGATAGCCACATCAATGTTTTGTGCACTAAAATTACTCTAAAAAAATGATAGGTCATTAAATTCATTGTCATTATTTTTATGTGTTTTCATTCCTATTATTATCTTCTACAATATAATTAAAATCGTTAGAAAGAACATTAACATAATGAATAAAAAGATTTTAGTTGAAATTTACTACCCAGTAGATTTTTTCAGGAAAACTCCCTATTTCGAATGGAGAAATCTGGACAACATTACACAGGATTTCTTAAAAATACCTAGTATTTGATCACGATTGCAACTACGAAATGTACGTAGCAAACATTTTGTGATTTAAATCCACTCACATTGGCTCTGAGATATCTGCACGAGGCGAAAGATATAACTTATATTTCATTCGTATCTCAAACAGCAACTATAATAATTGACTTATATAACATAAGTTCAAAACCTGATAAAAAATACTCAAAAAAATTGTTTATAGTCGTTGTGCGACTCAAAATATGTGGTATGTGTTAACATCTGAAAATGAATTTTAAACCATTAAGACAAGATAGTAAACTACTAAAGTAGCTGGAACTCATATAGGTTCTAAAATTACTTCACTTTAATAACAAAATCCCAGTTTGAACTATTTTTAAAAAGAATAATATTTTATTAATTTTATATCCTTTAATATTAATTCTGCATCTCTAATTCACGCTACTTTTCCACAAAATTATTTTGTATGGATGGAAGTTGAAAGTAAAATTAGCATTGCAGACAGAAAATATTCTTTAACAGATCCAATGGAAATAAAACAAAACCAACCAAGAAAAGATTTGAGTTATGGCTACCAAGAGAAATTTTAAGTAGTCATAACATTGTTACAAATATAGGAGACATTACCTACACAAGTGTAGAAAAAAATTAGAAGAATTTATACAAATTATAAAACCTTCTTCTTTTCTTCTTTCTTTCTTGCCAACGTTATTGTCTTTAAAACTATAGGTTTTTATAGATTGTAAAGGAGAAGTGAAAAATGGAAAAATTTTGTTAAGAGAAAGTGGGTTTTAATAGTTTTTAACATCTAGATATCCCAAATTTAATTTGGCTGAACGTGGAGTTAAAGCAAAAATTCCATGTTTATTATATTCCAGTACACAAACATTTAAGAAGATTTACTTCTAGAATTAGCTAAAGAAAGTGGAATTACAAGATTGGAAGCAACAAATTATAATTATATTAATCCAGATTTCCAGAAAGAACAGGAATCTGATACATTACCAGCGTGTTTAGAATTAATTAGCAAATAACAGGAAATATATCGAGAAAGTTATTGTTTATTCCATTCCACTAGCTAACAGATTCGTTACAGAATAGTTGCTGCCTTATTTACAACCAGTACCTTTCAATATGTCTATTGGGAGAAAAATACGAAAAATTGACTGGAATACAAATAAAAATTAAAATATATAATAAAGAAGAAAGAGAAACATTATGAAATATGTTTTTACCTGCATTTAGTTTTAATTACTTACCCATTAATTATTCACAAATCTTCGAAGAGACAGAGAATATAATTTCTGTAAAACAAATATACTTTATGAAATCTGGAGACACGTTTATCTAAATTAAATAGTTTATTTTCTTCAATACTGAAAGATACAAATATCAAACAGTTAGCATTAATAAAAACAAAAAAAAAATATTACAACTATTCATGCCTGAAAAAGAATAAATACATCCCATAAACTTTCTCCACATGGCATTAAAGAAATTGAACAAACTAATATAGTATATTTAGAAGCTACTAAAAAAAAGTGAACAATAATTAGAAAACTTAAGTAAACAAGAAAGAAAATTGAATATTTGGATAATACACACTCTTTAAGGAAGAACAGAAAAATATTTTGAAGAAGCAACAAAAAATAAAGAGAAGGAAGAAGAAATAAAAAAGTATTTTAAGCGAAAATGGTCTGATATTACACATTTGTAGTTTATAAAATTTATACTTTTGTTGTATATGATAAAAATAAAGTTTCATATGTCAGAACTTTTCGTAAAAAAAAACAGCAAAAAATTTATATATATATTGTTCAAGGATCCCATAAAAACAAATTACAGAAATGAAGAGAAATAAAAATATTCTAAAAAAATGAAAGATTTATTTGTTTTCCATATAGTAGTCTATGACAAGAATTAGATTTTTTTATTATCCAAAAGAAGAACCATTTTGAGAAACAGAAACAGATCTTTTTTCTGCTTGTAATGGAAATTCCTTTGTCGGTTAAAAGCACTACCATGTTTCTAATAAGGTCCAAGTGTATGTCATTTATGTGGGCTTTATTATTTTAGCATTTTTCCTAGATGAGACTGATTTTACTTAGCCAAGGACCAATTTCAGACCATGCTAGCACATCCAGCACATTTGAAAGCACACTGGTGTTGACTGTTCAGTTCGTCATCTATGCCAGTAAGTCAGGTAGCTCACTGTTGTTCCAAAGAGATGTAATCTTTCTGAGAAATTTTATTTAACAGCTTGCAGGAAGCGTCCTGTTGTTGAGTCGTTTATCAATTTGTGACTGATTTCAGCAGACCAGAAACAATATGTCAATGTCATCAGATTGATCTCCTTGTGTAATATGAGTGTAAAGCTAGAACAGGCCTGAAAAATGGTATATGTACCTACAGAGGGAGGGGAGGAAATGGAGGGAGGTGGGGAGGTAAGAGGGGGTGGTGAGACTGGTTCTAACCTGCTTCGACCGTGTCCACACATCAAGGTGAACATCTATGCATCTGCTCCCATTTTCTCCTCGCAACTTATTCAGTGGTTTTTCTCAGTTCTCAGAGTGTGTTGGATTATGCTCCTTTGCTTATGAGACGTGAGTTTTCACAAAAGTTTCGATGTGTAATTGGAGCACTGAAGCATTTTCCTGTCAGTTGTGCTAGTATGTGTTTGCCTTCCTACACTGCAGTGATAGTTTGCACCCTATCCTTTCTTACCATGTATCTGTGTACAGTTTCCTCAGCAGCAATGCACTTGTAGATCGATAGGATCAATTCTTCCAGCAGCATCTTTAGGCCACTTTCCTGCCACTTTAGAGTGGTATTTTGGATTAGGGCACACAGCAAAGTGAATATAAACACAGGTGATCGGCCTTACTGGGGGTGGGGGACAGCGAAAATTGGGGGCAGATAGGAGTGGATGTAGGACAGTCTGAAGCACCCTCTGGTGGCGGGTATTGTGGTCTAGAGAGTGTCAATCTTCAAATGTCGATGCGCATGATAAGAAAAGGTGAGGATGGGGCGCGCAGAAAGTGGTGGGGCAGAATGTGGGGGCAGCGAAAAGTGTGTACAAGGGCTATAGAGTGTGGAGGCAACTGTAGTACGAGCCAGCAGCAGGATAACGACCCTCAAAAATACTAAAGACAATGCCTTACATCCTGCCTGTGCAGCTCAGCACAGTTTGAATTCACAAGTGGGTGAGGGGAAGGGGAGGAGTAAGGGTAGGGTGGGAAGTGGGTGAGGAGAGGGGAAATAGGGGAGGGGAGAGGTGAGGGGTCGTGACATCAAAATCCAAAGGGTAACCACCTAGGAAGAGCCGCCATCTTGAATAAATTTGGCAACAATACAGGACTGTGCCAGTTCTCTCTTTACCCCTTGTCACAGAGCACTACATATTTGTGTGAGAAAGCGTTATCAGCACTTGGAAATGTCAGAAAGTGGTGTTACTGTGAATGTTCACTTCGCCAGTTGCTACAACCATCCAGTACCTACACTTGTGGGGCATACAGACGTGACAGTGCCTGATGTTGTAGTGAATCATGTCATGAGTGCAGGTATACTTGTTTGTCAATGGTCCAGTCGGCCACATATGACCACCATAGGGGAGTAAGGGAGGATCGTCACATTGTGCGCCAAACGCACTATAATACATGCACATCTGCATATGCCAACTGAGAACAAGTAATGCACTCGTGTAATTCTCTGTAGCACCACAACCCTATGGGATGAAGACCATCACTGGCTGGACTACACAATTACCATCCCATGTGAACTGGTGAGAGATGCCATTCTTTCGACGTTTTGGAGAGCACAGCGCTGTTACTCATGGCTTCATGGAGTGCAGAGCCATGAGGTATGATTTCAGTTGACGCTTCTTGGTAGTGACGGAGAGAACTGTAACGCCACAACAGTACTTCAGGGACATCCCACGCCTTTATCAGTTACCTCTCGTGCGAGAGTATTGTGGTGCCATTTTCAACAGCACAATGCTCGTCCATACATAGCACAAGCCTCTACGAACTTTCTGCGTTATTGTTGAGATTTCTTGTGGCCAGGAAGATCCCCAGATCTCTCTGCGACAAAATATGATTGGAACCAGCTTAGACATCAGCTCCATCCAAGTGAGAGTATCCGGGACATTAAGGACCAGTTCCAAGGTTTGTGAGCCTGCTTGCCTCTGGAGACGATACTATAGCTTCATGATACCCTCCCAAACCGATTTCTTGCATGTATCCAGTCGAGAGTCCACACAGCATCAGACTGCCAACTTCCCTGTAAATCTGACTTCAATTTGCAATCAGTGAAAAAGCATTACATACCCTCTGTAATCTTCAAGTTTCATTTCATTTCCTCTTGCCTACTGTGTATTCCACTTTTTTTGGCAGGCACTGTACTTCACAAATCTGCATGTGTCCATCTAAAGACATACCTACACTCCATACAAATACAGAAGCACACATGGAGATAATGAGAAATATCATTTTCTGGAAACGACATTCGGTCATACTGCAGACATTAGTAAGTGCAAAAGGTTTGGTCTGAAAATAGTTTATTGCCTGTCACAATCACACACATTTCAATGAGAATCACGTACTTAGTCCCTCGCTGGCAATATTCAGATCATAACATGGACACAGTAATAATTTCAACCGCTGAGAGTGACAACGTGGTTTTTTCAGTGCTTACCTTCTGAAGATGGCCTAAGCTGGTAATTGTTATTGAAAGTGAGTGTGAATATGTCGAAAAATAAACTACTTTCAGAATTATTAAAATTTATATAAATGAAACTATAAGGTTCGACTGATCATATAAAATCTCAGACATCTATGATGTAGATTGAAACGAGGAATGAAAATTTGTACTGAGGCCAGGATTCGAACTCAGGTCTGCTGTTCACTAGGCAAGTGTCCTGGCACAGTGGTTGTGCACAACTGCACGGTCTACCTTACCCCGCCTCCCTACTCAATTCAAGTTCCAATTGATGCCTCCAGCGCACTTGATGTCTCTTCCCCCCCCCCCCCCCCCCCCCCCCCACGGACGCACCACAAATAGCACCTCAGTATCGAAATAGTTTCCAGAGATGTCTCAAACATCTATGATGTATATATGCAGACTGAAGCAACGAATGAAAATTTGAATTCGTCGCTTTAGTCTGCATATATACATCATACTATCAGGTTCCTGAAGTTTCCGGATGTCTGGATGTTTAGAATTGGTCCCCACAGCACCTGTATCAGCCAATACCACAAAACGCTAGTACATTCGGAAATTCGGAAAATCATGCCTCGACGCCCCTAATTGAAGCGACATCCCTGTCTGTCTTATACCATTGTCACAACATTCGCTGGCGTGCTGCTCTCAGACTTGTAGTTAACGTTACTGAATGTTGTCTGTACTGTCGGACATGTCTGATAAGACAGACAACACACAGTTACACTAATATCATTTAGCGCGAACGACTCAATGACATGTTTCGCTGCGGATGCACAAATATCTTTCGAACCCCTACGAGAAAACAAGAATTAGCGACTAGGAGGTTTAACGGACGAGGGACGGTGCAATGCAGCTTGTGATAAGTTGAGAATTCAGGTCTGCCGGGAGGCCGAGACGTTTAAGGCAACCATTCTAGAAGCGGAATATCCTGCTTTGAGTCTTAGCTTGACACAAATGTTCAACTTCCGCCATTGCAATACCGCAGTGTCCTGTGCGGCTTGGAAGTCATGATTTCCAGCCTACCCCTTCCCCTTTCTTTCCCCTTCTGTTCCAGAAATGTTGCAGTTGTCTGCTACGAACGGGTAACCGCTGTTGTTGAGCGGTTGGAAGATTTCAGCAGCGTTAGCGTTAGCTCGCTAGCGACATAAACTCCCTGCCATCTATTTTCTATATTCATTGCTTTTCATCGGCTTATTCGTCCGCCCGCGGTAGCTGAGTGGTCAGCGCGACAGACTGTTAATCCTAAGGGCCCGGGTTCGATTCCCGGCTGGGTCAGAGATTTTCTCCGCTCAGGGACTGCGTGTTGTCCTAATCATCATCATTTCATCCCCATCGACGCGCAAGTCGCCGAAGTGGCGTCAAATCGAAAGACTTGTACCAGGCGAGCGGTCTACCCGACGGGAGGCCCTCGTCACACGACATTCTTTTTTTATCGGTTTATTGATTAATTTTCTTCAACTAATGGACGCAGTTTGTTGGTGTACCTTCGTTACCTGTCCGTAACGCTCTAAGTTCAGACAGGAACTTGATGTGTGTCGTTTACAACAAGTTATCGACCAGGCGAGGCTGGTGAGGTACTGCGGCTCAAGAGGAGCGGGGAACTGCAGGCGGCAGCTTCGGCACGTCGGCCGCGCAGCTGTCGCAGCGGCGCAGAACCGCGAAAAATGCGCGCCAGCGTTACTGGCGCTGCAGCAGCTGGCGAGGCAGCGCCGCGTTATTGCGGCTGCAGCGGCCGCTGATGGAGTGTTACGTGGCGTGGGGGGCAGGGGCCACACAAAACACTGCACACGGAGATAGGGGGCTGCGGGGGTGGGGCCAGCGCCGGAGGGGAAAAAAAGTGCCAGGTTCCACCAGGAGAGAGACGGTGTACAACGAGGCCAAGGACGTACTAAGCTTTCACTAAGCATCAGCGGTGGTTAATTAGGCACTTACTAAACACAAAGCATAAAAGAGCAGTCAGCTTAACAGCTCATGCATCCAAATTGATGACAAGAATAATATACAGAAGAATGGGAAAGAAAGTGTACGATCTTGTATATGAGGATCAGTTTGGCTTTAGGAAAGGTAAAAGCACCGAAAAGTCTGTTCTTGTGTTCTGGTTGATAATGACAACAAGACTGACTAAATGTCAAGAAACGCTGCATAAGATTTGTCGAGCTGGAAAAAGCGGCCGGCTATGTAAAATGTTGCAAGATGTTCGAAAATCTGAGAGCAATAAAGGTAAACTATACAGTTTGTAGAAGAACCAAGAGGGAATAATAAGAGTGGAAGATCAAGAACGAAGTCCTCTTGTTGAGCACGGTATAAGGCAGGGATGTAGAAGCATTGGCGGAAATAAAAGAAAGTCTCAAGAGTGGAATTAAAATTCAGTGTGAAAGGATATCAGTAATAAGACTCGCTCATAACATTGCTATCCTCAGAGAAAATGAAGAATTACAAGAGCTGCTGAATGGAATAAACAGTCTAATAGGTACAGATTATGGACTGACAATAAATCGAGGAATGACGAAAGTAATGAGAAGTAGCCGAAATGCGAACAGCGAGAAAGTCTACATGAGGATTGGTGGTCACGAAGCAGATCCTGGGCAGCGAGATAACCCACGACGGATGGGGATAGCTCTAGAATGAAATTTTCAGTCTGGAGCGGAGTGTGCGCTGATATGAAACTTCCTGGCAGATTAAAATTGTGTGCCGGACCGAGACATGAACTCGGGACCTTGGCCTTTCGCGGGCAAGTGCTCTAGCAACTGAGATACCCAAGCACGACTCACTATCCGTCCTCACAGCTTTAATTCCGCCAGTACTTCGTCACCTACCTTCCAAACTTCGTAGAAGCTCTCCTGCACACCTGCAGAACTAGCACTCCTGAAAGTTTGGAAGGTAGGAGACGAGGTACTGGCGGAATTAAGGCTGTGAGGACGGGGCGTGAGTCGTGCTTGGGTAGCTCAGTTGGTAGAGCACTTGCCCGCGAAAGGCAATGGTCCCGAGTTCGAGTCTCGGTCCGGCACACAGTTTTAATCTGCCAGGAAGTTTCAGACTAGCTCTCGAAAAAAGCAACTTCCAGGCCAAGTGAAGTCTACTAGTATCAACATAGGCCTTAATTTGAGGAATAAATATCTGAGAGTGACCTTTTATAGCCCAAAAGTCTATGACAGTGAAACATGGAGTGTAATAAAACCGGAAAAGAATAGAGTCGAAGCACTGGAAATGTGTTGCTGCTTAAGAATAATGAATATCAGGTGGACTGACAATGAAACGGTGAGGAGGTTCTCAGCAGAATCGGCGAGGGAAGGAATATACTGAAAACACTGACAACAAGAAGAGAAGGATTACGGGAATAACTCTAGAGGGCAAAGACTGTAGAGAAAGACAGAGATTGGAATGCGTCCAGCAAATGACTGAGAATGTAGGTTGCAAGTGCTACTCCGACACGAAGAGGTTAGCATAGGAGAGGAATTTGTGGCGGGCCACATCAAACCACTCAGCGCTAATGACTAAAAGAGAATAAACATACTTTAATTTTCACTTAAGTGCAGTGTTTTCATCATAGATAAAATAATTGTCAGTGGCAGCCACAAGAACGCGTTTACAATGTTTTAAAATTTATTTTGAAAAACAAGTATTTTTTGGACCAGGGTTGTTGTTATTGTTGTGGTCTTCAGTCCTGAGACTGGTTTGATGCAGCTCTCCATGCTACTCTATCCTGTGCAAGCTTCTTCATCTCCCAGTACCTACTGCAACCTACATTCTTCTGAATCTGCTCTTGGTCTCCCTCTACGATTTTTACCCTCCACGCTGCCCTCCAATGCTAAATTTGTGATCCCTTCATGCCTCAGAACATTTCCTACCAATCGATCCCTTCTTCTAGTCAAGTTGTGCCACAAACTTCTCTTCTCCCCAGTCCTATTCAATACCTCCTCATTAGTTATGTGATCTACCCATCTAATCTTCAGCATTCTTCTGTAGCACCACATTTCGAAAGCTTCTATTCTCTTCTTGCCCAAACTATTTATCGTCCATGTTTCACTTCCATACATGGCTACACTCCATACAAATACTTTCATAAATGACTTCCTGACACTTAAATGTATACTCGATGTTAACAAATTTCTCTTCTTCAGAAACGCTTTCCTTGCCATTGCCAGTCTACATTTTATATCCTCTCTACGTCGACCATCATCAGTTATTTTTCTCCCCAAATAGCAAGACTTCTTTACTACTTTAAATGTCTCATTTCCTAATCTAATTCCCTCAGCATCACCCGACTTAATTCGGCTACATTCCATTATCCTCGTTTTGCTTTTGTTGCTGTTCATCTTATATCCTCCTTTCAAGACACTGTCCATTCCATTCAACTGCTCTTCCAAGTCGTTTGCTGTCTCTGACAGAATTACAATGTCATCGGCGAACCTCAAGGTTTTTATTTCTTCTCCATGGATTTTAATACCTACTCCAAATTTTTCTTTTGTTTCCTTCACTGCTTGCTCAATATACGGATTGAATAACATCGGGGAGAGGCTACAACTCTGTCTCACTCCCTTCTCAACCAACGTTTTCCTTTCATGCCCCTCAACTGTTATAACTGCCATTCGGTTTCTGCACAAATTGTAAATAGCCTTTCGTTCCCTGTATTTTACCCCTGCCACCTTCAGAATCTGAAAGAGAGTATTCCAGTCAACATTGTCAAAAGCTGTCTCTAAGTCTACAAATGCTAGAAACGTAGGTTTGTCTTTCCTTAATCTAGCTTCCAAGATAAGTCGTAGGGTCAGTACTGCCTCACGTGTTCCAGTATTTCTACGGAATCCAAACTGATCTTTCCCGAGGTCGGCTTCTACTAGTTTTCCCTTTCGTCTGTAAAGAATTCGCGTTAGTATTTAGCAGCCGTGACTTATTAAACTGATAGTTCGGTAATTTTCACATCTGTCAACACCTGCTTTCTTTGGGATTGGAATTATTATATTCTTCTTGAAGTCTGAGGGTATTTCGCCTGTCTCATACATCTTGCTCACCAGATGGTAGAGTTTTGTCAGGACTGGCTCTCCCACGGCTGTCAGTAGTTCTAGTGGAATGTTATCTACTCCCGGGGCCTTGTTTCGATCAGGTCTTTCAGTGCTCTGTCAAACTCTTCACGCAGTATCATATCTCCCATTTCATCTTCATCTAAATCCTCTTCCATTTCCATAATATTGTCCTCAAATACATCGCCCTTGTATAGACCCTCTACATACTCCCTCCATCCTTCTGCTTTCCCTTCTTTGCTTAGAACTGGGTTTCCATCTGAGCTCTTGATATTCATACAAGTGGTTCTCTTTTCTCCAAAGGTCTCTTTAATTTTCCTGTAGGCAGTATCTATCTTACCCCTAGTGAGATAAGCCTCTACATCCTTACATTTGTCCTCTAGCCATGCCTGCTTAGCCATTTTGCACTTCCTGTCGATCTCATTTTTGAGACGTTTGTATTCCTTTTTCCCTGCTTCATTTACTACATTTTTATGTTTTCTCCTTTCGTCAATTAAATTCAATATTTCTTCTGTTACCCAAGGATTTCTACTAGCCCTTGTCTTTTTACCCACTTGATCCTCTGCTGCCTTCACTACTTCATCTCTCAAAATTACCCATCCTTCCTCTACTGTATTTCTTTCCCCCATTCCTGTCAATTGTTCCCTTATGCTCTCCCTGATACTCTGTACAACCTCTGGTTCCTTCAGTTTATCCAGGTCCCATCTCCTTAAATTCCAACGTTTTTGCAGTGTCTTCAGTTTTAATCTACAGTTCACAACCAATAGATTGTGGTCAGAGTCCCCATCTGCCCCTGGAAATGTCTTACAATTTAAAACCTGGCTCCTAAATCTCTGTCTTACCATTATATAATCTATCTGAAACCTGTCAGTATCTCCCGGCTTCTTCCATGTATACAGCCTTCTTTTATGACTCTTGAACCAAGTGTTATCTATGATTAAGGTGTGCTCCGTGCAAAATTCTACCAGGCGGCTTCCTCTTTCATTTCTTACCCCCAATCCATATTCACCTACTACGTTTCCTTCTCTCCCTTTTTCTACACTCGAATTCCAGTCACCCATGACTATTAAATTTTCGTCTCCCTTCACAATCTGAATAATTTCTTTTATTTCATCATACATTTCTTCAATTTCTTCGTCATCTGCAGAGCTAGTTGGCATATAAACTTGTACTACTGTAGTAGGCGTGGGCTTCGTGTCTATCTTGGCCACAATAATGCGTTCACTATGCTGTTTGTAGTAGCTTAGCCGCACTCCTATATCTTTATTCATTATTAAACCTACTCCTGCATTACCCCTATTTGAGTTTGTATTTATAACCCTGTATCCGCCTGACCAAAAGTCTTGTTCCTCCTGCCACCGAACTTCACTAATTCCCACTATATCTAACTTTAAACTATCCATTTCCCTTTTTAAATTTTCTAACCTACCTGCCCGATTAAGGGATCTGACCTTCCACGCTCCGATCCGTAGAACGCCAGTTTTCTTTCTCATGATAACGACGTCCTCTTTGAGTAGTCCCCGCCCAGAGATCCGAATGGGGGACTATTTTACCTCCGGAATATTTTACCCAGGGCTATAAGTACGTAAATTTCTATTACGAATATTTGAATCCAAATACTGATCTCTTTCCAGTAATACCGACGAAGTAACGTATTAATATGTCTCTTAAGAATCTGATAAGGGAAGTAAATAATATGTAACGATTTG
Source organism: Schistocerca piceifrons (assembly GCF_021461385.2). Lineage (NCBI taxonomy): Eukaryota > Metazoa > Arthropoda > Insecta > Orthoptera > Acrididae > Schistocerca > Schistocerca piceifrons. The sequence goes on from NC_060143.1 coordinate 12,660,515, forward strand.
TCATCAGAAACGCAAGCAGCATTATCAGACAGAATGGGGGCGGCCGTCGCAGATTGGGGTGGGAGGGGAACGGTTGGTTCTGTTCTATGACTACCACAGTGAACTCATGTGGTAATAACATTCTCTAGTATTCAAATACTTTTGTTCATACATTGATGACGGCGTCTCGGCGACGTGTGGTAATCCAGACAATGATTGACACCTCGCCATAGTTTCCAGTGGTGTGTTCAGCTCGGGGAAGGTCGTGTGTGCGCAAAACGGCGGTGCTGTCTCATCACGAGACCGTGGCCGGGCCGTTGGGAAAGCACCTCTAGCAGCCAACGGGCTTAAAATCAACTCCAGCTTGAGCGTTGGGGCTTCTTACCCAATTTTGGGGAAGAATAATTTTTGGGGGGAACTTTTAGGAGAAAGGGAATTCCTGGGGAAATGTTTAGAGAAGAAAATTTCTATACTGCGGATATTAGGAAGTATTTTATCTGCCTAGCCTTCTAACGCCAACTCTGAAATTTCAGTTCAAACAAGTCATAGTTAAATTTCTAAATATTTTCTGTATGTCAGTCTCTCTTAAAATCAGTCGATACGCTATTTCTTCTATGGCGGACATGAGGCTCACCATGCTGATTTCTCTCCTTAACATCACTGTGACGTGTACATGCCCAGATTGATCCGTTTCGTTGTCATATCGAGTTCTGAGGACATGCCATATTGGATTTAGTTGTCTTAGTTGAAGCTTTTATTTGATGAGTGTTATATTAAAACGTATATCGCATAAGTATAAGCTCTTTCAGATAGTGAGGGTATCTCGAAAACGCGTCGATACTCGAATGATTTGTTACAAATAAATGCAAGATAATGACAAATCAGCGATTAAGAACCTTCAGGAGGTGTAAGTAAAAAAGAGAGGCACGGACTTTATGTGCTCACAGTAGCGTCGATTTGCGAATTGATATACAGCTGGTGCGCTAATGGTAAATCAAAAGAACAACGGAAATACCACGAGGGAAACAAACGTGGTGCCCCCAGAGGAAGTATTTATTTTGAGTGGTGAAGCTATGTGTCTTTTTATTTTAATTTATGTACTATTCTTTTGTGATATGTACAGTAATTTTATGGGCGTGGTCAAATAATTGCACTATTCAAGCTGCAAATACTGATAACAGACAATAGTTGAAAGAAATAGTCTGGTTTAAGATACACTCCTGGAAATTGAAATAAGAACACCGTGAATTCATTGTCCCAGGAAGGGAAAACTTTATTGACACATTCCTGGGGTCAGATACATCACATGATCACACTGACAGAACCACAGGCACATAGACACAGGCAACAGAGCATGCACAATGTCGGCACTAGTACAGTGTATATCCACCGTTCGCAGCAATGCAGGCTGCTACTCTCCCATGGAGACGATCGTAGAGATGCTCGATGTAGTCCTGTGGAACGGCTTGCCATGCCATTTCCACCTGGCGCCTCAGTTGGACCAGCGTTCGTGCTGGACGTACAGACCGCGTGAGACGACGCTTCATCCAGTCCCAAACATGCTCAATGGGGGACAGATCCGGAGATCTTGCTGGCCAGGGTAGTTGACTTACACCTTCTAGAGCACGTTGGGTGGCACGGGATACATGCGGACGTGCATTGTCCTGTTGGAACAGCAAGTTCCCTTGCCGGTCTAGGAATGGTAGAACGATGGGTTCGATGACGGTTTGGATGTACCGTGCACTATTCAGTGTCCCCTCGACGATCACCAGTGGTGTATGGCCAGTGTAGGAGATCGCTCCCCACACCATGATGCCGGGTGTTGGCCCTGTGTGCCTCGGTCGTATGCAGTCCTGATTGTGGCGCTCACCTGCACGGCGCCAAACACGCATACGACCATCATTGGCACCAAGGCAGAAGCGACTCTCATCGCTGAAGACGACACGTCTTCATTCGTCCCTCCATTCACGCCTGTCGCGACACCACTGGAGGCGGGCTGCACGATGTTGGGGCGTGAGCGGAAGACGGCCTAACGGTGTGCGGGACCGTAGCCCAGCTTCATGGAGACGGTTGCGAATGGTCCTCGCCGATACCCCAGGAGCAACAGTGTCCCTAATTTGCTGGGAAGTGGCGGTGCGGTCCCCTACGGCACTGCGTAGGATCCTACGGTCTTGGCGTGCATCCGTGCGTCGCTGCGGTCTGGTCCCAGGTCGACGGGCACGTGGACCTTCCGCCGACCACTGGCGACATCATCGATGTACTGTGGAGACCTCACGCCCCACGTGTTGAGCAATTCGGCGGTACGTCCACCCGGCCTCCCACATGCCCACTATACGCCCTCGCTCAAAGTCCGTCAACTGCACATACGGTTCACGTCCACGCTGTCGCGGCATGCTACCAGTGTTAAAGACTGCGCTGGAGCTCCTTATGCCACGGCAAACTGGCTGACACTGACGGCGGCGGTGCACAAATGCTGCGGAGCTAGCGCCATTCGACGGCCAACACAGCGGTTCCTGGTGTGTCCGCTGTGCCGTGCGTGTGATCATTGCTTGTACAGCCCTCTCGCAGTGTCCGGAGCAAGTATGGTGGGTCTGACACACCGGTGTCAATGTGTTCTTTTTTCCATTTCCAGGAGTGTATTTGGGCAAAAGTTTTCGAAATGGTAACATTTTGGGGAATCATTTTGTCTCGTATTGGGAAATTTCTAAAATTCATATTAAAAATGAAGAAATTATTTTAGCTCTATTTAAGATGTCGATTTTATTTTGCAATTAGTTTCAACGTTGTAACGACGCCATCTTCAGGTCCATACACTTGTTGACGTTCATACTGTATAGCTATACACACTTTCCGAAGAATGGAGCGCAGTAGCGAATTGCCTCAGCTACATTAACGTATGTTATAATGGTGTGAATTAGTGGTTATATTTTGTGATACTAAATTTAGTCCATTTAGACATTATTTAACAACTGTCTATGACGGTGGAGGTCAAAAGTCATTGAGGACAGGCTAAATATAGTAAATGATATTGTCCAGTTTTATTCATTACATTTTAACGAACACCTGTTTACTTTTATATTCGAAGAGTATATATTAGGTTGGTGCGTAAGTTAGTAGCGTTTTAGTTTTGCATTTTGGTATTCCGTCTGCCATGGGTTTATTTATCGATTGTCTGTTTTTATTTGTAGTTCACTGTTGGTAACTGGCCAACGGTCTTGCCACAGTGGTAACACCGCTTCCCGTCAGATCACCGAAGTTGTCGGGTTGGGCTGGACTGGGCTGGACTAGCACTTGGATGGGTGACCATCCGATTCGCCGAGTGCTGTTGGCAAACGGGGTGCACTCAGCCCTTGTGAGGCAAACTGAGGAGCCACTTGAATGAGAAGTAGCGGCTCCGATCTCGTAATCTGACATACCGCCAGGAGAGCGGTGTGCTGACCACACGCCCCTCCATACCTTCATCCAGTGACGCCTGTGGGCAGAGGACGACACGGCAGCCGGTCGGTCCGTTAGGCCTTCCAAGGCCTGTTCAGACGTAGTTTAATTTAGTTGGTAATTGAGTTTACATATAGTCATTTTGTCATTTGGAGATAGTGAGTTGAGCTGTGGACTCTAGAAAATGGAGCGGTAAGCGAAGAAATCGGAGCATTTTCGGCATATTCTGCTGTGAGAGTTCAGCAAAAGGATGACAGGAGCTGAGGCAGCCAGAAACATTTGAACCTTGTATAGGGACAATGAGTCTGCATCTTATGGTCGGAGCGCGGGGTCCCGGTTTCGATTCCCGGCGGGGTCAGGTATTTTCACTTGCACCGAGATGACTGGGTGTTGCTGTGTCGTCTTCATCATCATCATTCATCCCCATTACGGTCGGAAGAAGGTAATGTCACACCACCTACATTTGGACCTTGCCTAGTACGGCAGTGAGGGTCTCCTGCATCGTTCCCTTACGCTCTGTCAAGAAACGTGGGACTTCATTTCCATAGTGATAATGCAACTGGGCAGAGCATGGAATGAAAATGGTTTTCTCGTTTTAAGGAGGATCGTTTTGACATTGGTTACTCTACACATTCAAAAAGAGCTTCGGGGTTTGATGAAGATCATTTAAAAGCATTCATCCACAGTGACCTGCCAGATGTGATGAAATGTGTTCATTCCAACATAGCGCGACATTTGCATTCAATGGAGACGGTCCAAAAGGGAGTGGGTACTGTATTCTCTAAGCCAAAATCACGAAAATCAGCAGGTGGTCATATACAGGGTGAGTCACCCAACATTACCGCTGGATATATTTCGTAAACCACATCAAATACTGACGAATAGATTCCACAGACCGAACGTGAGGAGAGGGGCTAGTGTAATTGGTTAATACAAACCATAAAAAATGCACGGAAGTATGTTTTTTAACATAAACCTACGTTTTTTTAAATGGAACCCAGTTAGTTTTGTTAGCACATCTGAACATATAAACAAATGCGTAATGAGTGCCGTTTGTTGCATTGTAAAATGTTAATTACATCCGGAGATATTGTAACCTAAAGTTGACGCTTGAGTACCACTCTTCCGCTGTTCGATCGTGTGTATCGGAGAGCACCGAATTACGTAGGGATCCAAAGGGAACGGTGATGGACCTTAAGTACAGAAGAGACTGGAACAGCACATTACGTCCACATGTTAACACCTTTTTATTGGTCTTTTTCACTGACGCTCATGTACATTACCATGAGGGGTGAGGTACACGTTCGACGAGCGTTTCATAGGACATGGAGGACGCATAAATTGGCCAGCCCGTTCTCCTGATCTTACACCTCTGGACTTCTTTCTGTGGGGTATGTTAAAGGAGAATGTGTACCGTGATGTGCCTACAACCCCAGAGAATATGAAACAACGTATTGTGGCAGCCTGTGGAGACATTACACCAGAAGTACTGCGGCGGATACGACATTCATTACGCCAGAGATTGCAGTTGTGTGCAGCAAATGATGGCCACCACACTGAACATCTATTGGCCTGACATGTCGGGACACACTCTATTCCACTCCGTAATTGAAAACGGAAACCACGTGTGTACGTGTACCTCACCCCTCATGGTAATGTACATGTGCGTCAGTGAAAAAGACCAATAAAAAGGTGTTAGCATGTGGACGTAATGTGCTGTTCCAGTCTCTTCTGTACCTAAGGTCCATCACCGTTCCCTTTGGATCCCTACGTAATTCGGTGCTCTCCGACACACACGATCGAACAGCGGAGGAGTGGTACTCAAGCGTCAACTTTAGGTTACAATATCTCCATATGTAATTAACATTTTACAATGCAACAAACGGCACTCATTGCGCATTTGTTTATATGTTCAGATGTGCTAACAAAACTAACGGGGTTCCATTTAAAAAAAACGTAGGTTTGTGTTAAAAAACATACTTCCGTGCATTTTTTTATGGTTTGTATTAACCAATTACACTAGCCCCTCTCCTCACGTTCGGTCTGTGGAATCGATTCGTCAGTATTTGATGTGGTTTACGAAATATATCCAGCGGTAACGTTAGGTGACTCACCCTGTATACATCTCTGCTTAGTCGTCATCAAATGGCTCGTGAACAACATCAACCATATACATTGCCGGTGATGAGAAATGGTTTCTTTATGCTAACATAAGGAGAAGGAAGTAATGGCTGAGCGCAAACAAAGCACCAACTCCGCGTAACGACTTGCGCGCATCCACTAATGATAATGTTATGCATCTGGTGGAAATTTGTGGTAAGTTCCTACAGGACCAAACTGCTGAGGTCATCAGTCCCTTGGCTTATACACTACTTAGTCCAACTTAACACTAACTTACGCTAAGGACAACACACACACACACACACACACACACACACACACACACACACACACACATGCCCGAGAGAGGACTCGAACCTCCGACGGGGATAGCCGCGCGAACCGTGGCAAGGCGCCTTTGACTGCGCGGCTACCCAGCGCGGCGCATGTGCTGGAACAGGAACGGTGTGGTGTGATGTACTAAGAATTGCTTCCCCGCCCTGTAACCATCACTGCTGACATTTACTATTAAGAACTGAGACGTCGTGCAGCCACAGTCCAAGTAAAACGACCAGGGAGACAGTGTGAAGTTACCCTGCTCCACGGTAACGTCAGCCCGCTTTCTACTATTATAGGCACAAGAAACACCGTACAGGAGTTTCACCGGGAGGCCATTCCGCAACCGCCTTATTCACCTAATCTTGCACCCTTAGATTTTCACCTTTTGCCGCTCTGTATCGAACAACCTTCAACGAACTTCCCTTCCGGATGAAAGTGATATTATTGATGACTAAAGTCACTGTCATGTGTATCCGTTCTGTTTATTAAACTTGTGGGAAAAAACCACAAACTTATGCACCAACCTTCTGTTTGAAAATATATATATATACACTCCTGGAAATTGAAATAAGAACACCGTGAATTCATTGTCCCAGGAAGGGGAAACTTTATTCACACATTCCTGGGGTCAGATACATCACATGATCACACTGACAGAACCACAGGCACATAGACACAGGCAACAGAGCATGCACAATGTCGGCACTAGTACAGTGTATATCCACCTTTCGCAGCAATGCAGGCTGCTATTCTCCCATGGAGACGATCGTAGAGATGCTGGATGTTGTCCTGTGGAACGGCTTGCCATGCCATTTCCACCTGGCGCCTCAGTTGGACCAGCGTTCGTGCTGGACGTGCAGACCGAGTGAGACGACGCTTCATCCAGTCCCAAACATGCTCAATGGGGGACAGATCCGGAGATCTTGCTGGCCAGGGTAGTTGACTTACACCTTCTAGAGCACGTTGGGTGGCACGGGATACATGCGGACGTGCACTGTCCTGTTGGAACAGCAAGTTCCCTTGCCGGTCTAGGAATGGTAGAACGATGGGTTCGATGACGGTTTGGATGTACCGTGCACTATTCAGTGTCCCCTCGACGATCACCAGTGGTGTACGGCCAGTGTAGGAGATCGCTCCCCACACCATGATGCCGGGTGTTGGCCCTGTGTGCCTCGGTCGTATGCAGTCCTGATTGTGGCGCTCACCTGCACGGCGCCAAACACGCATACGACCATCATTGGCACCAAGGCAGAAGCGACTCTCATCGCTGAAGACGACACGTCTCCATTCGTCCCTCCATTCACGCCTGTCGCGACACCACTGGAGGCGGGCTGCACGATGTTGGGGCGTGAGCGGAAGACGGCCTACCGGTGTGCGGGACCGTAGCCCAGCTTCATGGAGACGGTTGCGAATGGTCCTCGCCGATACCCCAGGAGCAACAGTGTCCCTGATTCGCTGGGAAGTGGCGGCGCGGTCCCCTACGGCACTGCGTAGGATCCTACGGTCTTGGCGTGCATCCGTGCGTCGCTGCGGTCCGGTCCCAGGTCGACGGGCACGTGCACCTTCCGCCGACCACTGGCGACATCATCGATGTACTGTGGAGACCTCACGCCCCACGTGTTGAGCAATTCGGCGGTACGTCCACCCGGCCTCCCGCATGCCCACTATACGCCCTCGCTCAAAGTCCGTCAACTGCACATACGGTTCACGTCCACGCTGTCGCGGCATGCTACCAGTGTTAAAGACAGCGATGGAGCTCCGTAGGCCACGGCAAACTGGCTGACACTGACGGCGGCGGTGCACAAATGCTGCGCAGCTAGCGCCATTCGACGGCCAACACAGCGGTTCCTGGTGTGTCCGCTGTGCCGTGCGTGTGATCATTGCTTGTACAGCCCTCTCGCAGTGTCTGGAGCAAGTATGGTGGGTCTGACACACCGGTGTCAATGTGTTCTTCTTTCCATTTCCAGGAGTGTATATATATACGCTGTAAGCGTGTGCTGTTCACAACGTGCAAGTGTGCTGTAGACAATATATATACATATATATATATATATATATATATATATATATATATATATATATATATATATATACACACAGGGTGTTTCAAAAATGACCGGTATATTTGAAACGGCAATAAAAACTAAACGAGCAGCGATAGAAATACACCGTTTGTTGCAATATGCTTGGGACAACAGTACATTTTCAGGCGGACAAACTTTCGAAATTACAGTAGTTACAATTTTCAACAACAGATGGCGCTGCAAGTGATGTGAAAGATATAGACGACAACGCAGTCTGTGGGTGCGCCATTCTGTACGTCGTCTTTCTGCTGTAAGCGTGTGCTGTTCACAACGTGCAAGTGTGCTGTAGACAACATGGTTTATTCCTTAGAACAGAGGAATTTTCTGGTGTTGGATTTCCACCGCCTAGAACACAGTGTTGTTGCAACAAGACGAAGTTTTCAACGGAGGTTTAATGTAACCAAAGGACCGAAAAGCGATACAATAAAGGATCTGTTTGAAAAATGTCAACGGACTGGGAACGTGACGGATGAACGTGCTGGAAAGGTAGGGCGCCCGCGTACGGCAACCACAGAGGGCAACGCGCAGCTAGTGCAGCAGGTGATCCAACAGCGGCCTCGGGTTTCCGTTCGCCGTGTTGCAGCTGCGGTCCAAATGACGCCAACGTCCACGTATCGTCTCATGCGCCAGAGTTTACACCTCTATCCGTACAAAATTCTAACGTGGCAACCCCTCAGCGCCGCTACCATTGCTGCACGAGAGACATTCGCTAACGATATAGTGCACAGAATTGATGACGGCGATATGCATGTGGACAGCATTTGGTTTACTGACGAAGCTTATTTTTACCTGGACGGCTTCGTCAATAAACAGAACTGGCGCATATGGTGAACCGAAAAGCCCCATGTTGCAGTCCCATCGTCCCTGCATCCTCAAAAAGTACTGGTCTGGGCCGCCATTTCTTCCAAAGGAATCATTGGGCCATTTTTCAGATCCGAAACGATTACTGCATCACGCTATCTGGACATTCTTCGTGAATTTGTGGCGGTACAAACTGCCTTAGACGACACTGCGAACACCTCGTGGTTTATGCAAGATGGTGCCCGGCCACATCGCACGGCCGACGTCTTTAATTTCCTGAATGAATATTTCGATGATCGTGTGATTGCTTTTGGCTATCCGAAACATACAGGAGGCGGCGTTGATTGGCCTCCCTATTCGTCAGACATGAACCCCTGTGACTTCTTTCTGTGGGGACACTTGAAAGACCAGGTGTACCGCCAGAATCCAGAAACAATTGAACAGCTGAAGCAGTACATCTCATCTGCATGTGAAGCCATTCCGCCAGACACGTTGTCAAAGGTTTCGGGTAATTTCATTCAGAGACTACGCCATATTATTGCTACGCATGGTGGATATGTGGAAAACATCGTACTATAGCGTTTCCCAGACCGCAGCGCCATCTGTTGTTGAAAATTGTAACTACTGTAATTTCGAAAGTTTGTCTGCCTGAAAATGTATTGTTGTCCCAAGCATATTGGAACAAACGGTGTATTTCTATCGCTGCTCGTTTAGTTTTTATTGCCGTTTCAAATATACCGGTCATTTTTGAAACACCCTGTATTTTACTCCATAGAAGTATATGGTTGGGTTCTGCGGATACGGCCGACGCTGTAGACAGAGACCACGGAAGCGGAGAGAGAAGACACTCCATGCGGTATTGGACAGCGAGGGGACGCGTCTGTCTTGAGAGCACTCGCAGTGGAGTGGGCCCTGTCGCGGCATCGAAGGAAAAAGCGAGATGACTGAATGCTGTGTTCGTGATCTGAATGTTGGAAAAGGGGTAGCGACGGCAGCTGTCTCGTGTCTGTTGTTTGGGCCGCAGCAAACAGGCGGCGACCCCCTACCGTCGGCGGATTTATTTATTGAGGCAAAGGGCAGGCAGTACCGCGATGATATTTTCTTTCGAGACGTGGGCAACATCCTATAGACTTATGCTGCTGTCAGAAACACCGAGACGCTCATGTTTATTGTATTCTCAGTTACTGAATTCTAGGTTTGTTGTAAATGTAAAGACTTTTGTGGCAACCAAATGAGCTCATATTCAAAGGGCACACTGTCCGTCTTTAATAAGTCACGCACATATTAGATTTCAAGATGTTTCACTGGTACCATATGTTAGCGCTCTCAGATCGTTAGCGGACCGCTGTGGCCGAGCGGTTCTAGGCGCTTCAGTCCGGAAGCGCGCTGCTGCTGCGGTCGCAGGTTCGAATCCTGCCTCAGGCATGGCTGTTTGTGATGTCCTTAGGTTAGTTAGGTTTAAGTAGTTCTAAGTCTAGGGGATTGATGACCTCAGATGTTAAGTCCCATAGTGCTCAGAGCCATTTGAACCATTCAGACCGTTAGCCGTCTCAGCTGATACGGCTACATGGATGTACTCACCATAAAGTGAAACTGCGACACCAGTCGGTGGGGAAGATGAAGGGAGGAGCACCACAGCTTGTCGACATGTGCAGTTTCTATCGTGGACGTAGCCAGTCTTGTGTATTTGCTTATGCGGTTCAATTCTACACCAAGTGAGCTAGTAAAGAAGGCATTCTTGTTTGTACCTCCTTTCTACGTTGAGATCGCTCGACTGCGAACTCATATTGACAAAAACAGGGAAAAATTAGGTGAAAGCGTCTCAGATAAACCGACCCACCATTACATTTGATTTAGAAAAATTACGAAAAGCAACTGAATGAACAGATACCACAACTTCCTAATACAATCATTCTTGTAATTTCTTTTCTGTGTAATTTCTTTTCTGTGTTTTTAGGTAATGTTATTTCAGATTGTGGTATTACTCAATTAACTTACAACTTCCTATACTTTCGATCATACAAGGTAACTAGTTTACATTTCCAAATCTCTTAATGCACTCACTCATGAATATCAACATAAACTACCTATTATTTGCATAATAAAATGGAGCACCTGCAGCCGTAGTTTCGATGTTATTTATTATATAGCCACCAGTTTCGATGATTGAGCAGTCCATCTTCAGGTCTTATATGACGTTGAAGGGTTAACTGCAGTCGTATACACGATCTATGGACTGGTTTCCGTTGATGGTTGGAAACACAACACCGTTGTTAAAGTCTGAGGAAACCAATTCATAGATGTTGGCCACTAATTGAATCGTATATACGACTGGAGTTATGCCTCTCAGCGTCAGTTAAGGCCGCATGATGGTGGACTGAATTACAGAAACTGGAAGCTATGTAATAAATAACATCGAAAGGACAGCTGCCGGTGCTCCATTGTATTACATAACTGAACACCCGAAGTCTCTCAAACCTTAAATCAGAAAGATGGACACACAAAAACCTATTATTCAGTTTCGTTCCATACGACAATGCCTTGTGCCTGGCAGGCTTCGAAATGTCACTCAAATCGTCGATTTTACACGGAAGCGCCAAAGAAACTGGCATAGGGACGCGTATTCCAATACAGAGATATGTAAACAGGCGCACTACGGTGCTGTGGCCGGCAACGCCTGTATGAGGCAAGTGTGTGGCGCAGTTGTTAGATCGGTTACTGTTGCTACAACGGCTGGTTATCACGATTTAAGTGAGTTTGAACGTGCTGTTGTAGTTGGCGCACGAGCGATGGGATGCAACATCTCCTTGTTAGCGATGAAGTGGGGATTTTCCCGTACGACAATTTCACGAGTGTACCTTGAATATCAGAAATACCGCAAAACATCAAATCTCGACATCGCTGTGGCCGGGAAAGATCCTACAAGAACGGTACCAATCACGACTGAAGAGAACAGGTGAGACGTACGTAAGCATCCTGTCTGATCAACTGCATTCATTCATGTTCATTGTATTTCGACGGACTTGGAAAATTCCAGCAGGACAACGCAACACCCCACACGTCCAGAATTGCTACAGAGTGGCTCCAGGAACACTCTTCTGATTTTAAATACTTCCGCGGGCCACCAAACTCCCCAGACATGAACATTATTGAGCATGTCTGGTAAACCTTGCAACGTCATACCCATACGGCTTTATGGACAGCTTTTAGGATTCATGGTGTCGGTTCACTCCAGCACTACTTCAGACATTAGTCGAGTCCATGCCACATCGTGTTGTGGCACTTCTGCATGCTCGGGGGGCGTCACACGATATTAGGCAGGTGTACCAGTTTCCTTGGTTCTTCAGTGTATGGCTTAAATCTTCCTGCATAGGGACTATGACACAGTCTGGTTTCTTCCTGTGCTTCTTGCTCTTGGTTGGGCCACGGATATTCTGTTTCGCCAAAGTATAACCTAGCATTCCTTTCACACCATCGTTAAGTGTAGGACTCAACCTGTTGGTCTCCCACTGATGATGCCTTGTTTGATTTCAACTCCTTCCATTTTACATAGGAAAACTGTCACGTCCTAATTACGCCGAAACAAAGTCTGGATGGAATGACGGGAATTTCTGATTTTAGTTCAGGTATCATACATCCAGTAAAACTGGGCATTATATATTTACTTGTTAAACAAAAAGCCAGAAAAAATGTCCAATGAAATCGAAAATGCATTTATTTTTAAATTTTTGTTTGTTTCACATTTTTGAATTCACATGAATGAAATGGAAATTAAATGTGAACATGTCAATTCCTTTAAAAGGTACATTTTCTAATTATTCCACATTTATGATGATCCCCTGTTTAAAGTTCAATGGAATGAACCATGGATGTAATCTATAGATCTGGAAGCAATGTCTACAAGTCCATTCCTAAATCGGAGCCGGCCGTTGTGGCCGAGCGGTTCTAGTCGCTTCAGTCTGGAACCGCACGACCGCTACAGTCGCAAGTTCGAATCCTGCCTCGGGCATGGATGTGTGTGATGTCCTTAGGTTAGTTAGGTTTAAGTAGTTCTAAGTTCTAGGGGACTGATGACCTCAGATGTTAAGTCCCATAGTGCTCAGAGCCATTTGAATCATTTTGAACCAAAATCGGATTCGACACAAATATTTTACGACATATCGGTCCCTTCCTATTGTTCTACTGTTGAACCATTAACAACAGGCGCAGACTATTTCTCGATCTGTAATTCAGAGCGTTCGTAAAGTAAAGGTTTCACATAAAAAGCATAACTGTAACGTTTGCTGATTTTACTTTGGGCAAGTTGAGTCTAAGACATTCATCTTGTATGTTGAAAAACTGTGTGCAAGTGTTCCGTTTACTCAGTGCAATAGTTGCACAGCTTTTATCAGCTGCCTACTGAAGACCACATGGCCTCCGTTGATGGCAAGGTAGAAACCACTTGAACTGTTCTAGGTAGCTACATGAAAATTAATCTCGTCACATGTTAATACTCTCAAATTTGTCCACGACTTTAGTCAGGCACTATGACGGTTCAAATGGCTCTGAACACTATGGGACTTAACAGCTTAGGTCATCAGTCCCCTAGAACTTAGAACTACTTAAACCTAACTAACCTAAGGACATCACACAACACCCAGCCATCACGAGGCAGAGAAAATCCCTCACCCCGCCGGGAATCGAACCCGGGAACCCGGGCGTGGGAAGCGAGAACGCTACCGCACGACCACGAGATGCGGGCAGACACTATGATGAACGTTGCATTGAACTGCCGATTTTTGCACTTAGTGACTAATGGAAAAATGTGTAACAGGCGCATTTATAAGTGACAGATTATGCCACTGATAATAATTACGTATTTGACGCCAACGAATCTTCCTTCAATCCGAGGTAATGTTCATCCGTGAGCTCAAGAAAGTCGCTTGACATTCCTGGTTTCTGAATAAGTATACGTTATAGCAGCTTTAACTGTTTCCAAGCTGCCATTCGCAAATTAGTTCACAACTGACGTCCATCGTCAACATCAGTATGAGGTGCCATCCTCCAAGGGCGCGATAACACTTATGTATCCAGCGCGGCATGAAGGTAGACATCCTGCAAAAGTCATTTTGAAGAATGTCATGTCTTGTTTGAAACACGTACTTCGTCGGTTCATGAAGACTGCTGTTGAAGGCTGCTATTAAAGAATACCCCTTTCATCCGATTTCAGTCACGTTCTACAGCTGTTCAAAAGTATCTGGGCTATTATTAGCCAAAGTCCAACCCATTTCAGTCTTGCTCCACCTTCCTGTTTTTTTTTCTTTCTTTTTTTATTTTTATTTTTTTAATAACTGATTGCGGCTCACCACAGTGCTCCTGTGCCAAGCTCTTCATCTCAGAGTAGTGTTTGCAACTTACGAGCTTAGTTGGACACAAATAATTCATTGGACGTATTCCAATACCTGTCTTCCTCTACAGTTTTTATCCTGTACAGGTCTCTCTAGTATCATCGAAGTAGTGCCCTGATGTCTTAACAGATGTCCTATGATCCTGTACCTTCTTCTTTACAGTGTTTTTCATATATTCCTTCTCCCATTCTGCACAGAACTTCATTTCCTACCTTGTCAGATCACCAAATTTTTAACATGCATCTGGAGCATCACATCTCAAATGCTTCGCTTCTCTTCTGTTTCGGTATTTCAAGAGTCCATGTTTCATTAGCATACAATGATGTGTTCCAAACGCACATTCTCAAGAAGTTCTTCCTCATATTAAAGCCTAAGTTTGACACAAATTAAAGCTTGATACTAGTAGACTTCACTAGGCAAGGAATGCCCTTTTTACCATTGGCTAGTGTGCTTTCTTTGTCCCTATTCCTCCGTCCGTCATGGGTAGCTTAACTGCCTGGGTAGTAGAATTCATTAACTTCATCTACTTCGTGGCCGTCAATCCTGATAAATGTTTCGCTGTTCTCATTTCTGCTACTTCTCATTACTTGCATCTTTCTTCGATTTAATCTCAGTCCATATTCCGTACTCATTAGCCTATTCATTCCACTCATAAGATCCTGTAATTCTTTTTCTTTACTAAAAGGTATCTGCACACTCATTAGTCGAAGTTCATCCCATTCCAGTCATACTAACATACTATTTTGTCAAACGTATCCGGATAGTTATTAGCCGAAGTGAAGGTAGGTTGTGTCCATCCTTCGCCTTTAAGGGGGGTTTAATTCTGCTGAGGACACTTTCAATGAGTCTGAGTGCGTGTGGGGGAATGCCAACCCATCGTCCCTCAATAGTGGAAACCGGATCCTGGGGTCTGGAGCCCGCTCGACTTTCCAACTCGTTCCAGAGATGTACCAGTGAGTTACGGTCGGGGATTGGTGGAGACCATTCTATTTCAAGTACATTATTATCCCTCTCAAAGTTACTGCTTTAAGACAGTGTGCATTGACGTGCTTATAAAATAAATCATCTTCTGTCAAATGTTCCTCTACTGTAAGCAGTACACAATACTGTCAAATGTGTTGATATGCTTCCATATTTAGCCTTTCCTTAAGTGCAATAAGGGGAGCACATCCAAATGACATCGCCATATTGTAACACCCGTTCCTCCATTCTTCACACTGATAGGCAATGTTGTTTAGGCATTCGGCAAACGCGGACCCTTCCATCGGACTGCCAGACGGTATAGCGTGAGTGAACAAATTATTCGCTTCCAGACACCGATTGTCCAGTTGCTACTCTTAGTAACGCCTGCAGAAACGTGTGACTTACGATGAGCCCGTCACCGTAGTAACGCATTGTTTTTAACTCACTACGTACAGTCATTGTTCTAGCTGGACTGCTGGTAGAGCTTTAGAAATCACGAGCGATTCCCTTCCGCTGATTTCATGCAATGTTTCACAACCACCCTCCGCAATGCTGGATGGTCTCCGTCCATCAGTACACGAGGTCTGCCTTTTCGTGGTTTAGCTGTGTTGTTCCTTCGCGTTCCTGTTTCACACAGACCATCGCCACCAGCCGCAGTCAGTCTTGGTAGCTTCAGAAGGGTTGAAATGTCCCTGACGGATTTGCTACTCGGGCGCCGTCAAATGACTGGGCCACATCCGAAGTCCCTTAGTTGGCGTGACCGACCCATTTTACTCTTACGACATCGCTGCTGACAACAGAATACTCCACGCATCATTTTCTGCTGTGGGTCTGCCTCTCGTGACATCTAGTAGTCAATTCTGCAATTGTTTTTGATCATCTAGTGTAAGTGGCAAGTGATGGATCTGGGCATACAGGTCAGGGGTCCATGTGTTCCTCAAGGAATTTGTTCTGTGTGGAGTCTTGTGTTATGCTGGGAATTCGTCACTGGCGATCCTGTTCATGAAGGTCTAATATTCTTGTCACATTTACTCTCCATTCAACAAGTACCAAACGAATCCTGCTATCATATGCAGTAGCTGCCCCCAGCGAGTGGAGAAGTTTGGAACGCGACAGTTACTGTTTCGTGTGACTTTGAGCAGGTAATCTAATGATGCGTCAGCACTGACGTGACAGACACGAAGTGAAGACAAGAGGACGTCACCTACTGTCCCACCTGACTCTGACCCTACACCGTGACAGTCTCTGTCATTTGTGGGCATGGTTTCAGCGGTAAACGACGCATGTCATTTTGACATGTCATCCCAGTTTCCAGTAATCTGTTCCCGACTGTTAGATAGCGGATGTTGTCATTAATCTGCTCGTCAAAGCAAGTCTACCAACCGTGCGATGTGCCTGTGACGTATTTTCTGGAAGGATCCGTATGTAGTCCATTTCGTCAGCATTAGGTCTACAGTCATTGCACCACAGCCTCTGTGCGATCTGTTGGTATGATTATCCCATTTCACTCACTCGATTTTTCTCAAAATCCAAAGACAGCGATAAGTTACACCTACACGTGGTTTGGGTGTGATGTGTTCCCATCTCGTCCCAAAAATGTCCAGTAACGTTAGACACATACAACAGTTGTCACATTCTCACACAATTCTTTTTACGTTAGAGTGGCTTTTTATCGTTACTGAAAATATCCTCACATAGGAATGAAATTGTAGTCAACATTATGACACTGGCCGATTTCCGTCAGTGTACGTATGACTCTGTGTGCTCTACAGAAATGTTTGATGATTACAGTGGCAGAAATGGAAATACAGTTAACATGAGAAGGGCGCAGCTGCTCGTCGCGGCGGTGACGTCACCGAGGAGTCGCCTGACAAATACACGTTCAAACATTAGGCAGATGAGATGCAGACATGTTAAAAAGAAATACTTCTGAAGTCCACATGTCAGCAGGAAATAATAAAACCCGATATCTTCTGTGTGAGCTGAAGAAAGGTCTACAAGCCTAGTGGTTGTGCCATTCAAAGTCAAGTACTAGACTTCAGATTCCTTTGTCCTGATGCAGCACATAAATCAGAGATCGTGCACCGGATTTAAGTGTTACGATACGCATTACTGTCTATAACACCTGTGTAGGCAGACTAGCCGAGATCCCAACTAATCATCTTACACATTGTAGCACAACTCCAGCCGCGAAAAATCTGGGGAATCGGAGACAAGCGTATTTTCACTGCAAGAAGGGATAACTGTACGTATTTCTTTTCCACTGGTCTCAGTCAGTTGAACCTTAAAGTACGGCCGCATGTGTGTTTCAGGAAATATTGAATAATATATTGGGAGTAATTTAGAATTTTGTTTTTGATCATTATACTTGTGCCGATCTTGTCGCTATGGTCGAACCAAAGATTTGTAAAAAGTTATGTTAACTGAGTTATGATTTCCGACATCTTACGCCGATCTCAATCCAAGTGAGTTACTCCAGGATTAATGTCACCAACAACAAGAAATGGTCATCCTAAAACGCCTCCCGTAGTTATAGGTCTCTCGCCGTATGTCTCTCTGCAGGTAAGGAAATGGGTGCAAATATCTAAAGGACCTGCGGTCACTTTGAAGAGATTATGAGATGACATAATATGAATTTAAGAATTCTGAAACAGAAATTTTGTACACTTGTACAATGGTCGAAGTCGATGAGGGTGGCAGTTTCGATCTGTGCGACATTAGAAATCCTCCCCCCCCCCCCCCCCCCCTCCGAAACTCTCTAATCTCAGAAGTTAAGTCCCATAGTGCTCAGAGACATTGGAACCATTTTGTATTACCTACATGTTTAATAAAATTGTGATTTCTTGGCAAAATGTTTTCTGTTTGTCCAAAAACTTAAGTCCATTATTGTCACATTCTGATAGTGGATGATGTGACAGTATCATTAACTTATGTATAGTAAAAGTGGAAAATATCTTACAAGCTAGTATCGTCCAAGGCCAACGGCCTTGCAGCTGAGGTTGCACTGAGTTTCGTCAGATTGCCGAAGTTAAGGACTGTCGGGCTTGGTTAGCAGTTGCACGGATGACCGTCTGTGTCTGCTGAGCACTGTTCCCAAGCAGGGTGGACTCGGCCCCTGTGATGCCAGTTGAGGAACTACTTGTCTCAGAAGTAGCGATTGCGTTCTCATAAACTGATAATGGCAGGGAGTACGGTTTGCCGACCACAAGGCCCACCACATCCGTATTCAGTGACGCCTGTGGGCTGAGGATGACACAGTCGGTACCGTTGGGCCTCCGAGGCTCATGCGGACGGAGTTTTTTTTAGTAGTCTCTTTTCTCTTATTTCTCAGTAGCACGCCACTGCAATTTACTGCATTGATGGCGTGGTATAAATTGTTTAAATGTATTTTCATCCCTTGTGAGAGCCTGAACTACCGCAGATAGCATGGCAGCCATTAAGACTGCAACGTCAGGAAGTACAACAGAAAATAAAACTTTAGGCATACAGTATAGTAGGGAGAATACCTGACTACACTTGCAGTTACTTGGGCGTACGCACGGTGTGAAACTTAATACACAGAGCTGCCTGCCACTTATGGGAGCAGCAACGGCTCTAGTCCAGCTGACCACTGAATCGAGCTGAGTCGTCTGATGCTTTACGCAGAATCTGGCCTCGTCTGAGACGACGACACGGTGCTACGACTAACCACTATCGTCGCACTGTCCGTTTAGAGCTGCAAGTGATCCCATTTCCTAATTAAACGTATGCCCTGCATGGCCACGCGAGGTCTTTAAGACCCTACTTTACGTTGAGTATGGCTCTCCTCAACTGGTCAGTACCATACATCCATGACGGTTGAGCAACGCCAGGCAACGCCAGCAGAACTATCTCGCAGTGATAAACAGTAGTCTCGAATAATTGTGGTGTGAAAATACACCTGACCTCTTAGCAACAAATAATCCTGAGCTAATAACGAGCATCAAAACCGATAGCGGGATTAGTGAACACAGTGTTGTCGTAGCGAGATTGAATATTGTAATACCCAAATACTCCCAAAAAAAGGGAAATATATACATATTCAAAAAAGCAGATAAAAATTCACTTGACGCCTTCCTGAGAGACAATCTCCACCCATTCCAAATTAATAATATAAGTGTAGACCAGATGTGGCTTGAATTCAAAGAAATGGTATCGGCAGCAATTGAGAGATTTGTACCAAATAAATTAACAAACGAGTTAGAACACTTCTGCAGAAACAATGAACTAAACATGACAAATTTAAATAGACGCAATATCCCCAAGATTGGCGATCTCTTAAAGAAGCTCGAAATTTAGCGCGCACTTCAGTGCGAGATGCTTATAACAGTTTTCACAACGAAACTTTGATCGAAACCTGACAGAAAATCCAAAGAAATTCTGGTCGTATGTGAAGTGTGTTAGCGGAAAGAAACAATCAATGCCTTCTCTGCGCAACAGCAATGGAGATGCTATCGAAGACAGTGCTGTCAATGCAGAGTTACTAAGCACAGCCTTCCGAAATGCCTTCACAAAAGAAGACGAAGTAAATATTCCATAATTCGAATTGAGAACAGCTGCCAACATGAGTAATGTAGAAGTAAATATCCTCGTAGCAGTGAAGCAACTTAAATCACTTAATAAAAGCAAGTCTTCTGGTCCAGACTGTATACCAATTAGGTTCCTTTCGGAGTATGTCGATGTATTAGCTTCATACTTAGCAATCATATACAACCGTTCGCTCGACTAAAGATCCGTACCCAAAGACTGGAGAGTTGCACAGGTCACACCAATATTACAAGAAAGGTAGTATGAGTAATCCACTAAATTACAGGCCCATATTGTTAACGTCAATATACGATATGTTGTTTTCAAACATTACGAATTACCTCGAAGAAAACTGTCTATTGACAGACAGTCAACATGGGTTTAGAAAACATCGTTCCTGTCAAACACAACTAGCTGTTTATTCACATTAAATGTTGAGTGCTATTGACAAGGGATTTCAGATCGATTCCGTATTTCTGGATTTCCGGAAGGCTTGTGACACTGTACCACACAAGCGGCTTGTAGTGAAATTGCGTGCTTATGGAATATCATCTCAATTATGTGACTGAACGAAAAGTCATCGAGTAAAACGGAAGTGATTTCTGTCGTTCCCCAAGGTGGTGTTATAGGCCCTTTGCTGTTCGTTATCTATTTAAACGATTTGGGAGACAATCTTAGCAGCCGTCTTCGGTTGTTTGCAGATGACGCTGTCGTTTACTGACTAATAAAGTCATCAGAAGATCAAAACGATTTAGAAAAGATGCCTGAATGGTGCGAAAAGTGGCAGTTGACCCTAACTAACGAAAAGTGTGAGGTAATCCACATGAGTGCTAAAAGGAACTCGTTAAACTCCGGTTACACGATAATTCAGTCTAATCTAAAAGCCGTAAATTCAACTAAATACCTAGGTATTACAATTATGAACAACTTAAATTGGAAGGAAGACAAAGAAAATGTTGTGGGGAAGGCTAACCAAAGACTGCGTTTTACCGGCAGGACACTTGGAAAATGTAACATCTACTAAGCAGATTACTTACACTACACTATCCTTAGCAGATAGAATTAACGGAGTACATTGTAAAAGTTAAAGAAAGGGCAGCACGAATTGTAATATCGCGAAATAGGGGAGAGAGTGTCACTGAAGTGATAAAGGATTTGAGCTGGACATCATTAAAAGAAAGGCGATTTTCGCTGCGACGGAATATTGTCATGAAATTCCAGTCACCAACTTTCTCCTTCGAATACGAAAATATTTTGTTGACACCGACCTACATATGGAGAAACGAGCACAACGGCAAAATAAGGGAAATCAGAGCTCGTACGGAAAGATATAGTTGTTCGTTCTTTCCGCGCGCTATACGAGGATGGAATAATAGAGAATTGTGTAGGTGGTTCGATGAACCTAAAATGTGAATTGCAGATTATCCATGTAGATGTAGATGTAGATCATTCCGAGACGTCATAGTATACGTTTGTCGCCCTTACAGGAGGCGCACCACCAAGTTCTGACGAGCATTCAACATTCAAACGCCATGTGTTTATGAGAAACCCTTGACTAATCTGTCCTTATACAGGGTGTCCCTCCTTAAGAGTTTTGCAACATATAACTGGAGTCAACCCAAAGTAATGCTGGCCGTGATGTCTCTCATGCGCGCCCAGTATCGACGAAAAACGTCGGTTTGTTCGCCATTAGAAACAAAATTATTTTTAAAGAGGAATTTTGTATGCCCTTTCAATACGGCGGTCCCAGAATGGTCTCTACTGATATCTGTTTTATCGGAACGCGTTAACAGGGACAGTATACCACGAAGAATAATGCCTGACCAACTCTGCAGCAACGACAGAGCAGCGCCGCTACACGGAGGTATCCGTCAACGGGTTCCAAAGCGATTCTCTCACTGCCGGACTACTGGTCATTCCTAGTGTTTTACTGCTCTTATTAACGCATACCGATAAAACGAATACCGCACTGCACTTATCTGGGACAGCTCTACTGAATGGGCACGTAAAACCTCTGTTTAATCCTCGCTTGACACCAGCTTTGGAAAAAGCATATTACATGCCTGGGGCCTATTTTAAACCCCAAAGTGATTCTAGCACTTTATGGCGATAAAATGTAAGATATTCACACAAAAATAATAATAGAGACTCTTGTATAATGTTAAAATTACAGCTCTATTGTTCCTTGCTATAGTTAAGTTATATATACGTTGTAATTATGTACTACCTATGTTTGAAATATGAAAACACTTACATTGTTTGGTTGGTTCCAAAATTATTTTGATACAGAAAGTTCATGTACCACACACTGCGTAACCGTACTGTAATTAATTAATATGATGTGTAATATCACTTAAAAGGAATTGTGCTTAGAAATAAGCTTCTACTCGCGCTCTCCGTGTAATGTGATGAACAATCATTACACAACACTCTTACTGCGGCATGTTCTTTACAAACTTGTGACACTCATCACATTGTCGATTCACTTTCCTGTCTTTGTACTTGGGCAGGAACCATGAGTTTTACGTATGACATGAACGGTGTCTGAGACGCTGTCTGGCACAATCTGCCCTTGTCTGTAATTGTGGTCTAAGGTGACGGGTAAAATGCGCAGTTTCACATATTTCCATTCCTTGTAGCCACCTTGCGCAGATCAGATGGTACTAAGCCATAAGACATCTGTCCACTTCTAGACACAAGAGTAGGCGCAGTAGTTTCCTGAGTACGGTTATCATTTGTTTTACAGTCATTCACATCCACCTCACATCCGACCTGTATATCTTCTTCTATCACATCCGTGTCAGCATTACTCTCGTCCTCATTTTCAAAAATTGATTCAATACGACTATCATTCCTCTGTAATTTGATAAAGTCTGGTAGAGACCAGCCCCTTTCAAAACATATATCATCACCCATGTAAGTTTAACATCAAGTCTTTATTAGACAAAATTCCTAGTTGTGAATTTGTGATAAAAGTCCACGTGTATGTACTCTCTACGAATTGTTTTCAACAGTGAATGTATAGATGTCGGTTTAGAAATTGCATTGTTGCCAAAATATTATTTTCGTAATAAACTCGAAATATAAGGCTGAAAATCACATATTGTACACCTGACCCCATTGCAAAAATTTCTATCGTACTACGAACAAAGATATAACCATAAATATTTTGCTCAGTTATAATAAAAAAAGTTCACAAATAGCTAATCTGGAGGATGAGAAGTCTACATCCAATTGAAACTGTTTCTTGTACTTAAACGAGCCTTCGGGCCTAGAAGACCCTAGACCCCAAGCAAGGGTTTTAAATCATTTTGCTCGTAACGGGAAACAACGACGCATTCCGTTGACAATGGCCACCAAAAGAGAGACGTGATGAGCAGTATTTGTTTGGGCTGACTCCATATGCACGTTGCAAAAATGAAATTGCAGATATCTACTGTGACACCAGAGAAAATGCACATGACGACTCGTAGGAGGGACTCCCGGTATACAACATGCATAGTTGGCACTACCCGTACCTAACGTGTGCGGTTTCGCTGAAATGCAGATCATTTCCAAACCCCAGCAATTGTGCGCTTCACGCCAATTTATACGTAGAATACCGCAGTCATGATGTACCAACGTAAATGGTCAGCAGCGTATTTTAATTTCATCGCGGACATTAATCAATCTATTAAAAAAATTACAGAACCAGTACCACATTCTAGTCTGTGAACAATTTCCTGTAATAATATAAGTTTCTTGCTAGTATCGTTAGAGTATTATATCGATACCGTTTAAAACTGAATTCTCATCGGAAACAGGACTGTACCGAACCTAATCTCACAAAGTGTTACGAAGACGTTGGAAGAGTGAGGGAAGTATTTAGTATTAAATCAGAGATTAACCAGCGCTCTTTATGTGAACCACTTCTGTAACTACTTGCAAATAAATATATTTTTCGTGTATAGCTTTATATGTGCTACCTACGAAATACAAATACGCATGGCCTCCATGTAACTTCCAAACCGTCTATAGTGTGAGATGAAAATATGCTAGTAGAAACGTATTAATACTGTGATATGAGGTGAATTTATGTTTTAGTTTCTCTGTATAAAATATATTTAGTAATTAAAATAATAATGAAAACGTTTGGCCAAGACTTCTGCTAAAGAGGCCAAAAGAAAACGACTGCCGTATATCTTTCACCGCAAAAACAAACGAAAGTCTACTTCAGCTATTCTCGCCATTCTGTGGCATATTTTTGTCAACTGACTGTTGGAAAATAAGCACAAATGTTCTATGTACCGTA
Organism: Schistocerca piceifrons; assembly: GCF_021461385.2. Taxonomy (NCBI): domain Eukaryota; kingdom Metazoa; phylum Arthropoda; class Insecta; order Orthoptera; family Acrididae; genus Schistocerca; species Schistocerca piceifrons. Next base: position 12,684,439 of record NC_060143.1, read on the forward strand.
CTTGTAGACAAAACATAAGACATTTTTTTTGAAATGTGAAAGTGGAAGGTGTCGCATCAGACGTAGTTATGTCCCATGATAAGAACCATGAATTTCTTACATCTTTCTTTCCACAGGCCTTACGAAGAAAGGACTGGTGACGAACTGTTCGAAGGTAGAATGACCGAACACTTGACGTGTTCTCTAGTTACCTATTCAATATTGCTAAGCAGAACGACCCTGCGATCGAGTTGCCGATCATTTCCCTTCTTTCCATACTCATATTCCTTTTTAGGTTGATCGACTGATTACCTTGGAACCATGATGACGTTAGTCGGCTTGGCCGCACGGGGTAGCCGCGCGGTCGTGGTGCCTTGCCACGGTTCGCGTGGCTATCCCCGTCAGAGATTCGAGTCTTCCGTCGACAATGGGTGTATGTGTTGTCCGTAGCGTAAGTTAGTTTAAGTTAGATTAAGTAATGTGTAAGCCTAGGGACCGATGACGTCAGCAGTTTGGTCCCATCGGAACTTAGCACCACCGGAGTAGCTTCAGTAGTTTGATTAATATCGTGCCTCACGATATTAGTAATAGGCCGTAACCTGATTATTACGTGAATATGTAATTTACATCCTTTGACATTAATCATCAGTTTCAAATGGTTCAAATGGCTCTGAGCACTATGGGACTCAACTGCTGAGGTCATTAGTCCCCTAGAACTTAGAACTAGTTAAACCTAACTAACCTAAGGACATCACAAACATCCATGCCCGAGGCAGGATTCGAACCTGCGACCGTAGCGGTCTTGCGGTTCCAGACTGCCGCGCCTTTAACCGCACGGCCACTTCGGCCGGCTCATCAGTTTCATTTATCTATAATTGGTGCTCAAGTTTGCTCTCTTTTAACGTTTTTCTCGGTCTTCACGGAATTTCATAGCAATCAGCATATTTATTTGTCGTGACGCACTGGGAAAAGTTTTCATGATAGTGATATCTCAGGCCTTTCCCTTGTACTATAAATTTTAGAGGGAAAAGTCCTGTGGTAGGCAGTGCTCTATTTCAAATGTTCATATACTTGCTTCGCTTAGGACATTGGGAAGCAACAGTTTTCTCAGGTCCCTCAGTGCACCGTTGACTCTCTCCTCGCCTTCCCAACTCCACGTTCACCATCTAGTACGTTTTCTGAGCCGACTGGAAAATGGATAGGATGGAAAGTGAATTAAGATTAATCTGTTAGATTTACTCGAATGTAGACGAGAAGGTGCACAGTTACTTTCTTTTTTGTGGTTCTAAGGAAAAAGTTTGTTTAACGATATGTTAACTGCAAAAAATATACTAAAATATGTTAAAGGGCTTTGAAAAGACAAAGATACATGGACACATACGATAACTGTGCCTAAAGTGAAAATAAACTGCGAAAAAATGTCTGTTCTAAATGAAAGAAAGTAATGGCGGAACAACAGTTCTAAAGTAGCTCGGTAGGACGACGTGTGTGGGTCGTCAAAAGAGATCTTCTACATCGCTCATTGCTAAGAACGTGGGAACGGGCTCAGATACAAGACGCATCTAGCACAAAAACCAATCTTGTTTTCAGCAGGTTAAATTAGCTTCTAATTTAGAGAGAAACGGATCTGAGCTTGACAAAAGCTCAACGGAGGTAAAAGCAACTGCATAGCAGCAGGAATCTCTATAACACGGCCAGAAATCTGTTGGTGGAGCCATTGTTTGCTCCATTATGTGGTCAGGATTCCGCAGACAATACCACAATTATTTGCGGTAGCTTGTTATTTATTCCTGGCCGGGAAGTCGTACTAATTATTCGAGGGTTGTTAGAGCGCCGCCACAAATAATTGCTCTTTTGTGTTATATGGAACAATGCAAACTGTCAGAAACGAAAGAATAGGGTAACGATTACATTAATTTTACAGAGTTTCTTCTTAAATTGCTACGGACAGCTTCGCTGCAGTCCGCTGAGAAACTTTGCAAAGAAGAAATATCTGACGTCCGGAAGGAGAACTCCTGGAAACATAATGAATCAAGTAGCGCCATCTGTGGGTGTCCATAGAAGCAAGAGCATTAGGCAATTACTCATTGGTTTTACTTTTTAGTAATGAAGTAAATAACCTCGATAGACAACTCTTTGTATTGCACTGAAGGGTACATAAAAATTGAAATGAATGAAAGATCTTATAGTGTTTATGGTAATAAGTTACACTTTTAATTTTATGTTACAAACGCAGTTTACCAATTTTCAGTTACACAAAAAAAGAATACGCATGTTCCACTGCCATCAAGCATCTCAAAAACATGAAACATGCTGTAGTTAAATGTGATACGATACGTGGTCATCCGTCACCTGACACTCATTCGTCGGAAGCCTGAATTCGTCAACTGGGACTCGTTTCTGTTATCAGTCAGACAACAGTCAAACAATTGCTTCATCAGCCATTTAGGGTATGTGCTGTCAGTTGTTTGTACGGAGGATTCTGATTATGGATTGGTCGTCTGTGTTGCAGTTTACTCTGTACGAAAAATAGGAAACTACATTTTTCTTCGTTTCTTCTTTGTTTAGTAGCTCATTATTTGTAGCTACTTCCCAGTCGTGTGGGAGAACGTCAGTGGCATGTTTTCACTTTGAAAGATGCTGTGAATGTTCATTTTACGCGCAGTGGACCTCAACATTTAAAAGTACAACAGTTGATATGCAATGTAATATGACCAGAGAGAACAGCTTCTGTGTCAATTGATAGCATTCCTCTCTGGACCACACAATGCATCCAGTTGGAGATGCGATATTCGATGAAACGACTTGATCGGCTTATCGCAAAATCTGGAGGCAACAAATAACTCCCGCATAGACTGCCTGCTGAATCTCAGCGAAAGTGGCTTACCAATGTGTGTGAGATTCAGAGGTCAGACTAAAATATGGAAACACTGCTAGAAACGTATGCTTGAACACACACTGCAGCGTTAAAGAAACTGACATAGACATGCGTATTCAGATACAGAGATATGAAAACAGGTACAATACGGCGCTGCGGTCAAGAACTTCTATATTAGACAACCAGGGCATAGCGCAGCTATTACACTACTGGCCATTAAAATTGTTACACCACGAAGATGACGTGCTACAGACAAGAAGAAGATGCTGTGATATGCAAATGATTAGCTTTTCACAAAATTCACACACGGTTGGCGGCGGTGGCGACGTCTACAACGTGCTGACGTGAGGAAAGTTTCCAACCGATTTCTCATACACAAACAGCAGTTGGACCGGCGTTGCCTGGTGAAATGTTGTTGTGATGCTTCGTGTAAGGAGGAGAAATGCGTACCATCACGTTTCCGACTCTGATAAAGGTCGGATTTTAGCGTATCGCGATTGCGGTTTATCGTATCGCTGCATTGCTGCTCGCGTTGGTCGAGATCCAATGACTGTTAGCAGAATATGGAATCGGTGGTGTCAGGAGGGTAATATGGAACGCCGTGCTGGATCCGAACGGCCTCGTATCACTAGCATCTTATCTGCATGGCTGTAACGGATCGTGCAGCCACGTCTCGAACCCTGAGTCAAGAGATGGGGACGTTTTCAAGACAGTTCGACGACGTTTGCAGCAGCATGGACTATGAGCTCGGAGACCATGGCTGCGGTTACCCTTGACGCTGCATCACAGGCAGGAGCGCCTGCGATGGTGTACTCAACGACGAACCTGGGTGCACGAATGGCAAAACGTCATTTTTGCGGATGAATCCAGGTTCTGTTTACAGCATCACGATGGTTGCGTCCGTGTTTGACGACATCGCAGTGAACGCACATTGGAAGCGTGTATTCGTCATCGCCATACTGGCGTATCATCCGGCGTGGTGGTATGGAGTGCCACTAGTTACACGTCTCGGTCACCTCTTGTTCGCACTGACGGCACTATGGACAGTGGACGTTACATTTGAGATGTGGCTCTACCCTTCATTCGATACCTCCGAAACCCTACATTTCAGCAGGATAATGCACGACCGCGCATGTTGCAGGTCCTGTTTCACTGTTTGACTCAATGCACAGGCGTATCAAGGCCGTTATTACGGCCAGAGCTGGTTGTTCTAGGTACTGATTTCTCAGGATCTATGCACCCAAATTGTGTGAAAATGTAATCACATGTCAGTTCTAGTATAATATTATTGTCCAATGAATACCCGTTTATCATCTGCATTTCTTCTTGTTGTAGCAATTTTAATGACCAATATTGTAGATCGGTTACTACTGCTACAATGGCAGGTTATGAAGATTTAAGTGAGTTTTTGAAGGTGGTGTTGTAGTCGGCGCACGAGCGATGTGACACAGCATCTTCGAGGTAGCGATGAAGCGGGAATTTTCCCGTGCGATCATTTCACGTGTGTAGAGTGACTATCAGGAATCCGGTAAAAGATCAAACCAGAATTGTGTGAAAAATCTAAACGAAATAGAGAAAAACAGAAGAATTGAAGGACAAATTCAAACTTTGTACACAACAACCAAGAACAGAAAATGAAGTATATAAAAAAGATTTGATTGTTACTTATGCAGTCAAGCAGTCAAATTAAAGAGTTGAAGATTACATTATAATGACCAGAAAGCTGTTTAAGTAAATGGAGAATTTAAAAAACAAATGGTTAAATTAGTACACAGTCCTATTCCAGAAGAAAATGGAGATGTACGCCAAATTAAACATTTTTATAGTGATAGTAGAAATTGTACGTTAAGTGAATCAGAGATGTATTAAATAGAAAAAAATTGAAATATAAAGAACCAAATGAAAGGAATAAAATACTAAAAAAGCGCAGTCCTTGTCATATCGTACTGTATGTAAAGGAAAATTCAGGTTCATACTAACGGATGTGAGCCACAGATGCACAACAATGTTTGCACAATTTTTCAGTAACTAGACTTTCCACCATTCCCTGTCTCTGGGTGTGAGCTGAAGCCTTCCTCTGCGCACTGACAGAAGGCGTCGTCCACTGTCCAACCAGACATTGTTCGTGCACAGATGGCCACGTCCCTCATTGACTGTTGTGCCACTGCACAGTGTGGTGTCCGGTTCCATGGATGGAGCTTCGTCACAATATGCTTTCTTTACCATCTGCCAACCAACTGCCTCACTTCGCCACGCCTGCGACGCATTCTGAGAATGACTACGGCGAACCCCGTTTTCGAATCACTGATAAAAAATTGGTCCGGGTGGCAAGTCGGTAAAGCCCCAAGGCCGCTCCACAACTTGTCCGCCTACATCACACAGAATCCCAGTCCTATCACTAGATCGTGTGGCTTGTACCGCTCCTTACTTCTGCCTGCAACCAGTGGCGACTCCTTAGTCAACCACGCCAACACGAAAGAGATTTCGCGAACGCTCCCACAGGAGGCACCCGGTACCACCCTACGACAACTGGTTATTCGCTTGCACGGTGCCCACCACCGCTGGCCCAAGATGGTGTCGCCTGTTCGGCCTGGTACTGCACTCTCGTCTTGTGACTCTAGCCCGACACTCGACCATCGCGCCAGTGCGTGGTCCCTGGCAAGGCGCCGCAAGACGGTCAGCTGCTTCCACAGCGGCCTTGGCACCGGCCTCCAGATAATGTTGTCGGTACCCTCCGTAGTACAGACTGCCTTCCGCTAACTGGCGCCGTACCAGGAACACTCCTGGCGGCTCTGTGAGTAGCTTTCACGATGCCGCAAGCGCACTGTGCCTCGAATCGAGCCTCTCACCTGCACACGGTCCACCAGGTGGGACGTAGAGGGGAGAAGCGTGCCGTGAAATTCACTTTCTTGACACCCTGAGAACAGAACGCACATCGGGAAGAACAGTGGCACAACTGAGAAGTACAACACTTGAGAAAAATCGACTAAAGGAATTCTGTAAAACTTATGTTGAAACAGTATAAGTGTCCTTTAAATTTCATGGAATGAAAACCATGGTCGAAGTAGGCTGTATTACCTTTGTTATCTGTGCGAACGGCCAATTTCAACCTTTGGATGTTTTGAAGCACGTGTAATACGCTCAACAATGGTGACATTGGTTTATACATCAACTCTCTACGAGCTCTCCAATGTACGGCTAATATATAATCCAAGTTGCTTGCGTATCTTAAGCTTCGAGCTTCATTTTACATTTTAATGCATCGCTGGTACGTACGGGCAGAAATACGTCTAACTTCTGTGCGTATGGTACACAAAAATACGTAATACAGTATTTTACATCGTCACGTCAATTAGCCGATATAAACAGCAAGATGTCATCTCGTATGGTATATATTGTATATAACCATAGATATTTACGAACCAGTCTTTAGTTACACGATATAAAATAGTTAATAATTTTGGCAGTAAATTCCATTATAATTTGTACAACAGTAACATGGGCATGCAGTTTTGTACTCGTCGAATGTGAGGTGCTTTCAGTTAATCATTAATTAATTCTCTGGGATGTGTCACTTTTCCTCGTTTTCTGAAATCATTTTTGTTTTTGTTATGAGCCGGCCGCGGTGGTCTCGCGGTTCTAGGCGCTCAGTCCGGAACCGAGCGACTGCTACGGTTGCAGGTTCGAATCCTGCCTCGGGCATGGATGTGTGTGATGTCCTTAGGTTAGTTAGGTTTAAGTAGTTCTAAGTTTTAGGGGACTGATGACCAAAGATGTTAAGTCCCATAGTGCTCAGAACCATTTGAACCATTTGTTTTTGTTATGACTCCTCATGTAATACTTCTGCAACTTTTCCGCCCTAAATAATATATTTGTATTACTTATTTTAATATAATAAAACAAATCGAACCTCAATCTCGCACAATTACAAATGAAAAGTCACTGAATACTGTTGTATTAGAAAAACATAAAGTGGTAAACTGTGGTTTGTGACAATTAATACAACTTTGCGAGAAACGTCAGTTAGGTACAATTTAAGAAACACAGTTCACGAAATCTTAGAAGTATAAATGTGCTTGTATAATGTAGGAATACTGTCCGCAGCTCGTGGTCTCGCGGTAGCGTTCTCGATTGCCGAGCACGGGGGTTCTCGGGTTCGATTTCCGGCGGGGTCAGAAATTTTTCCTGCCTCGAGATAACTGGGTGTTGCTGTGTCGTATTCATCATCATTACGGTCGGAGGAAGGCAATGGCAAACCAAGTCTACTAGGACCTTGCCTCGTAAGGCGGTGTAGGTCTTCTAAATCGCTCCCCTACGCTCTGTCCAAGAAGTATGGGACTCATCATCATTATGAATTTCCTTTATAACAGAAACCTCCTTTTTTTCTTGTACGCTGCAACGCACGTGCTTTCGTAATATGTACAAAAGCTACAGTCGTCAAAACAGTGTCTGTTTCTTCCGAGACGATTGCATATCTGAAAGACGTTGTCGTGTAAGATACACTGTATAAATACAGACATTGTAGTAATCGATAATATTGAAAATCACATTCAAATTACCTTATATACGAAAAATTTCACAACTCAGAATGCGCTTCAGAAAATGGCACCGCTGAAATGACACTTTTCTTGTCGTGGCAGATCTTGAAGGAACCTGCAACGAAACTGACACAACTGTAGCTAAGTGGATAAATTGCAAGATAGAGAAGTGACTTTTTCGTGCGCGATGGCGGACTTCACATGTATTTTTCACAAAAAAAAAGAAAAATAAAAGTTGCCAGTTTTGACTTGTCACTTCTCTTGCCGGGGTATGAGAGGATCTTATAATTGATTTCCTTTCACTCTGAATGTTAATTCCACTCTTGAATCTTTCCTTTATTTGCGCCATTGCTTCTTCTTTGTAGAGATTAAAAAGTAGGAGTAAACCATTTGTTCTGCGCCTTAATTTACTTTTAATCCGAGCTCTGGTCTTGCTTCCATTGCTAGAGATCCCTCTTGGCTCTTGTACATATTGCATATTATTCATCTTTCTCTAGAGTTTACTCCCATTTTTCTCACGGTTGCATCATTTTTCAATCTCGAACATTTTTCCTAGGTCGACCGTTCTGATTAATATGGTTTGATTTTTCGTATGTATGATCTCCATTACCAAACGCAACGATAAAACTGCCTCTCTGGTAACTTTACCTTTCCGAAAGCCAGTCTGATTGACATCTGACAGTTGTTCAGTTTTCTTTTCGATTCTTCTGCATATATTAATCCCCTCAGCAATTTAGATGCATAAGCTGTTATATTGTGTCATAGTTCTCAAACTTATCTACCCTTGCTGTCTTCAAGATTGTTCGGATGATGCTTACGCATCTTTCTTCCTTACTGTATGTTTCTCAATGGGCTAGCAGCCGCGTCTCTACACCATTCACTTTAAAGGCCACCAGGAACATCTTCGGCGACTCAGTTCCCTTGGCTGAGTGGAAGTGGAGAGAGTACTCTCAGTAGCCCAGCCTTCGCAGTAAGGAGTGGAAGAGAGGATACTGTGACGCTCATCATGACCAGACTGCGCATCGATGTCTCAAGTTAAATCCCATACTTCTCAGCAAAGCGTCATTAGAACCGTGCCACTGTTAGTGGTGATCTGTCAATAGACTGACTCGTAACTAATGTATTGTACATATTTGGAGCTATGTATCGTCTCTGGACTTCTTCCACTACTTACTCTGTAAACAACTCTAACACAGCAACGAGCTCTGTATTGAGCCTTAATACTCACCTGCACTAAACCGCAAATACTTACGGAACATCACACATCATGAAGGAAAGATGTAAGAGTGTTGTCATTTCTAGTCGTAATTTGGTAGTTAACTAACTCCTCGGTGTGCCTCAGCCAAAAATACTGTAAATCTGTTCAGTCGGCACAAAACGTTATGGTATTTGTGAAAGTGGAGGCCTTTATGTAGTGCATAAACAGAGAATAACTACAATGTGTTTCCCTAAATCACTCCAGGCAAATGCCGGGATGGTTCCTCTGAAAGGGCACGCCCGACTTCCTTCCCCATCCTTCCCTAATCTGCTGAGACCAATGACCACGCTGTCTGGTCTCCTTCCCCAAACCAACCAACCAACTACAATGTCCTCAGAGTATGTGAATAAAGGAAATAGTTTCCTAAACGTCTGGGATCATTATGCATTTCCTGTAAATTAAACATAAATCACTTGATATATTTGTTGATAACGACATTTCACAGCCATCAGCAAATGGAAACTCTCACAAATTGTAGGTTGTAGTTTGTAACAGTTACAACAAAGCTATGTAGCTAAGTACTCCAGTTATGAGTAAGGTTCGAATTACAACTGAAGCGGAATTTTGTTTTACGAATTCTGTGTATAGATCCAACGACGGCAGCAGCCGAATCGTCAATACAAATAAAGAAATATATTACCCGACCTAGAGGTCTTTAATCACGAATACTCTGCTGAGAGGTTCATTTCGGGCAAGATGACCAAAACTGAGTAGAATGGAAGGCTGGAGCTAATGCTGTAATCATACTCAGTTTTTGTCGATGCATGGGTAGTTGTGTTGGTTTAATGGAGAGCTGTGCCTTGAAGTGTGGCCTCGATATTTCTTCGCTATTAAATCTGAGGATCATTACGAGCATTATACGGATGCAAGATATTAAGTGAGCCATACGAATTTGTTCTCCCTTTTCGAGCTTAGTAACACTGAACTGCAGTCAACTTGATAACCTGCAGTTGTCCTTAAATAAGCTGAAGCATAAATTTCCCCAGCTGTGTTACCACTGTCCCTGCTTCAGGAAATACAGCAACATAATGAATTTTTAATGGGATTGTAACTTGCACGATTGTTATTTACACGTTTAATGGGTGTTTTATTGCGATGTCTTTGAACAAATCTTTTTAAACATGCAATAAGACCGTGGCTGTGTCATTTACAGAGCGAACACCAATAAAACCAAAATAAAATTTAAACATTTCCACAGCTTGCGTCAGGAAGTTGTCATGAGCTGAACGAATGTACAGGGAGCTCATCAACCAGTTTGTAAGCTTGGCCTCCTTTGGATTACGTGTTTAATTTTCTGCTGCTAGAACTACTACTGCGCGATGAATTTCAGGGCCCGTCGCGTGGAATGACAGGTCTAATCACTCCAGTATGGTGATCGAATCCATTTATCCGGATACAACAGAAATGATATTCTTTCCTTTGGCTGTGCGACCACAGTAGCTAGCATGATGTCTGAATATGCAGCAATGCCTGCTTGCAATGCAGAGATGCGATACGATTATACAGTATGCGTTAAATGGCCTGTTTTGCATCAGAGTGTGAGCAGCTGGAGAGATTCCACGATAATTGAGGGCGACTGGTACGCAGGGACGGACTGCTAATGCGCTGATACTCTGCCGCTTCGGAAGAGACGTAATTTGCGAACCACTGATCAACAGCGCGCATTCCACCAGTATCCGTCTGCTCTGTTGCTAACACCTAGTTTCTCGAGGAGCAGGATGGCCAGCAGCGATGATATGTTACGGACATAACTGGTAATCAAGAATCCACTTGTAGTGATGGTTCTTAATCTTAACTGCACAACCATTCCTACTGAACGACAAAAGAGTGAAGGATACGGTTAGGTATGGACAAATCAAACTCGTTGGTTTTGTTAGCCGTCGACAATTGTTTCTCAAACTTGCTTTACACTTGTGGAGGACACGAAGCCTATACGGAGATATACCAAGCGAGGTGGGGCAGTGGTTGGCGCACTGGACACGCATTCGGGAGGACGACGGTTCAATCCCGCGTCCGGCCATCCTGATTTATGTTTTCCGTGATTTCCCTAAATCACTCCCGAAAAATGTCGGGATGGTTCCTTTGAAAGGGCACGGCCGACTTCGTTCCCCGTCCTTCTCTAATCCAATGAGACCTATGACCTCGCTGTCTGGTCTCTTCCCCCAAACAATCCAATTCTATACGGAGATAAGTCTAGAAATAACCTAGTTTTTAAAATATTTTTGAAACGTTTTATCTTGTTTCTCTTCGCAAGTCAGCGGTTATGATACATATTTTATATAATAAAACAACACCAACCGCATACGGATGTTTATTTGTTTACTGGTGACCGGTTTCGACCACTGTTATGGTCATCATCAGACCTTTTACTTCCTGGGACTCTGCTGAAGCTGGCGAGGAGCAGTGGTTATATGCATCCTAGTGTGACAATTGCTCCCACCTTCAGCAGACTCCCAAGAAGTAACCGGTCTAAAAGTTTCAAATGTATATGAAATCTTATGGGACTTAACTGCTAAGGTCACCCGTCCCTAAGCTTACACACTACTTAACCTAAATTATCCTAAGGACAAACACACACACACGCACACATGCCCGAGAGAGGATTCGAACCTCCGCCGGGACCAGTCGCACAGTCCATGACTGCAGCGCCCTAGACCGCTCGGCTAATCCCGCGCGGCAGTAAGCGTTCTGATGATGACCAGAACAGTGGTCGAAACCGGTCATCAGTAAATAAACAAACATCTTTATACGTCTGGGACTGTTTAATTACACAAAAAATTTAGCTTCTTGTGCGTCTGCTGTACTGGTATATCTTGCGCAACGTGTATACGTTGATAGGATAAGATCGACTGAGCTTAGAGTAAACCCTTGACGTGAATTTAAACGAGCTATTCAGTTCCATTGAACAGTAGACATTTGGCTTTGTCCTTTTTCATGCATGTGAAGTAGGATAATCATTATATGAGGACGTGCTCCGAATTTTTTTATGTAATCACTGTTAAAGCCTTTTAAATAAAGTGAACGTTACTAGCACGCTAAATCTAAGAACCTTTGTTCTTCATGTCTACATATTTATTTCTGAACGTAGTCACCTTGACGACGAACGCATTTCTCCCGACTGGAGACCATTTGGTTGATGCCGTCACTGTAGAAGTTTTGGCTCTCTTGATGGAGCCCCAACTTCAGCTTTGCTTTCACCACTCCATCACTAACAAGATGTTTTTAAGTTTTGGAAAAAGATCAAAATGGGATTGGGAAAGCCGAGTGTGTGTGGAGGATGCTCGAAGACAGTGAGTATTTGTAGGTGTGAAGGATGGTTGATGGATGCAATGCCCATGTTCGGCCGGACAGGAGTTTCAGGAGGCGGAGTCTGTTGTGAGCTTTGTGTTGGATTGTAAGGAGATGGGGAGTGCAGGTGAGGTGGCGGTCGAGTGTGAGGCCAAAGTATTTGAGGGTAGGAGTGAGGTGGATAGGACGGCCATAAACGGTGAGGTGGGAATCATGGAGACGGAAGGAGTGGGTGGTGTGGCCTATGATGATCGGGTGGGTCTTGGAGGGGGTTATATATTAACGTTCATTTATTTACAGGATCAGGTGTCATTCGCTGCACCAACAATCTATTTCTTTCAGCTGCATTCTTCTGGCGTTGTGCCACCCTACAGATAAATGCGTCATCTGAACAGGATTATGGAGCTTCCGACGTTACTACTACTCCACTTGTGTACACAATGGCAAAAAAATGGTAAATCTGAAAAGATGAGGTCGATTTTGATCTGATGACAGAATATGCCGTCTAGGGGTTGGTAGATGTACTAATAACGGTTTCAACATCGTCTATCAACAGATATCGTGGAAGAATAGCTGACAGAGTGCCATCTGTGTGTTTGAAAGGGTCAATCCGTGGCCTTCCGAGTGCCGGGGTGAACAGCCTCACAAGTCGTACGTGCTGCGCCTGTTGTGCGACGACGCTGGTATCAGTGGTCACGTGAACATTCCCACACCCGTAGGCGACGTTTTGGACATTCGCGCATCAAGACGCCAGCCATGATTGTCGTAATGTAAGAGCAGCAATGACAGATCGTATAGCCACCACAGCATACATAAAAGAGATTGTGAGCCCAGACGTGTCAACACAAATTGCGATACGGCTATTATAAGTAGGACTTCGGGCATTCACCTCTCTAGACCGTTCACCACTCACGGCACAGGATCGACATGCACTCGACTGGTAGAGTCAGAGGGTGACTTGGAAGATGGAATGGCGCGCAGTGTTCTTCAGCGCTGAAGGCAGACTCTGCCTGCACGCAAGTGATGGTCAGAATGTTGATAGATCAGTTGTTTTGCCATTCTTGTAACAAGAAGATGATGTATTTTTCCAAACACAACGTGCTTTGCAAGAAGTGCAGCAGGTTCCCTGGCCAGAGAACTCTCCGGACTAGTCTCCAAGCGATATGAAGGTTCGAGATACGACTCGTGCAATTCATCAACCAACATCTCTTACGAGAACAGGTCGCGCAGGCATGACACAACGACACCAGAGCCAGCGCCTGCATTGCCGCCCTTGGAGGCTACACCATGTACGAATATGGTTGTTTCAGCATGCGTCGATACCTCATACTTCAGAACCGCTTCAGTTATTGATCTGTAAATGTAATTATTTCATGCACTATACAGGGTGGTCCATTGATAGTGACCGAGCCAAATATCTCACGAAATAAGAATCAAACGAAAAAACTACGAGGAACGAAACTCATCTAGCTTGAAGGGGGAAACCAGATGTCCCGCTAGGTGGCGCTGCCATAGGTCAAACGAATATCAACTGTGTTTTTTTTTAAATAGGAACCCCCACTTTTATTACATATTCGTGTAGTAATTAAAGAAATATGAATGGTTTAGTTGGACCACTTTTTTCGCCTTGTGGTAGATGGTGCTGTAATAGTCACAAACGTATAAGTACGTGGTATCACGTAACATTCCGCTAGCGCGGACGCTATTTGCTTCGTGATACATTACCCGTGTTAAAATGGACCGTTTACCAATTGCGGAAGAGGTTGATATCGTGTCGATGTATGGCTATTGTGATCAAAATGCCCAACGGGCGTGTGCTATGTGTGCTGCTCGGTATCCTGGACGACGTCATCCAAGTGTCCGGACCGTTCGCCGTATAGTTACGTTACCTAAGGAAACAGGAAGTGTTCATCCTAATGTAAAACGTCAACCACGACCTGCAACAAATAATGATGCCCAAGTAGGTGTTTTAGCTGCTGTCGCGGCTAAGCCGCACATCAGTAGCAGACAAATTGCTCAAGAATCGGGAATCTCAAAAACGTCGGTGTTGAGAATGCTACATCAACATCCATTGCACCCGTACCATATTTCTGTGCACCAGGAATTGCATTGCGACGACTTTGAACGTCTTGTACAGTTCTGCCACTGGGCACAACAGAAATTACGGGACGATGACAGATTTTTTGCAGGCGTTCTATTTAGCGACGACGGGTCATTCACCAACAGCGTTAAAGTAAACCGGCGTAATATGCACTATTGGGCAACGGAAAATCCACAGTGGCTGCGACAAGTGGAATATTGGCGACATTGGCGGGTTAATGTATGGTGCGGCATTACGGGAGGAAGGATAATTGGCCCCCATTTTATCGATGGCAATCTAAATGGTGCAATGTATGTTGAATTCCTGCGTAATGTTCTACCGATGTTACTACAAGATGTTTCACTGCATGACAGAATGGCGATGTACTTCCAACATGATGGGTGTCCGGCACATAGCTCGCGTGCTGTTGAAGCGATATTGAATAGCATATTTCACGACGGGTGGGATGGTCGTCGAAGCACCATAATACCATGGCCCGCACGTTCACCGGACCTGACGTTCCCGGATTTCTTTCTGTGGGGAAATGTCAAGGATATTTGCTATCGTGATCCACCGACAACGCCTGACAACATGCGCAGCGCATTGTCAATGGATGTGCGAACATTACGGAAGGCGAGCTACTCGCTGTTGAGAGGAATGTCGTTACACATATTGCCAAATGCATTGAGGTTGACGGATATCATTTTGAGCATTTATTGCATTAATGTGGTATTTACAGGTAATCACGCTGTAACAGCATGCGTTTTCGGAAAAGTACATGTATCACTCTGGAACAACCGGCATAAAATGTTCACACGTGCCTACTTTCTGTATTTTAATTTAAAAAAACCTACCTGTTACCAAATGTTACTCTAAAACTCTGAGCCACATGTGACTATTACAGTGCCATCTATCACAAAGCGAAAAAAGTGGTCCAACTAAAACATTCATATTTCTTTACGTACAACACGAATATGTAATAAAAAATGGGGGTTCCTATTTTTTTTAAAAACGCCGTTGATATCCGTTTGACCTATGGCAGCGCCATCTAGTGGGCCAGCCATAGCGACATCTGGTTTCCCCCTTCTAGCTAGACAAGTTCCGTTCTTTGTAGTTTTTTTTTCGTTTGACGCTTATTTCGTGAGATATTTGGCCCTGTCACGATCAATGGACCACTCTGTATAGCCCATAATTTTGATTGTTATTACTTTCTCTCTCTAATTCGTTAAATTATCTCTCGAGTGGATACTTTGTACATAATTAATTTATGCATGTTATTAATGCTCTACCAGTAATGTAATACTTTCATGTCCTGCGTATGCGAAATATATACTAACAGACATGAAGCATATGGTAAGAAGATAACTGTTAAGAAAACCACATGTGTTTAGGGTGATCGTTGAAGGATGGGAAGTCTGCTCTCAAACCATTGAGGAAAAACTGGAAACTTCACCAAAAATTATAAGTGTATCAGAAATCGGGAATATGAATAAAAATGTAGTTCAGGAAGCATTAGAAGATAAGCTTTTAGAAGTCTGGACAGAACAAGTTTTACATGTAATGCTTTTGACAAATTGGATTGCTTTTGTCAGTTCAGACGATAATACTGTGTTTTAATGTGCAGAACAGAGTTTCTGAACGGGGCAAACATTTATGTTTGAAGACCTACATCGTCTTTTAACATTAGAAATTCTTTTCATCTTTGTGGACGAGAGAGAAATGTCCTGGATAATTTAAAAGTTTAGCGATCTTTCCGTAGATTAGGCCAGCGCAAGGCAGATAAGCGAACCACGGCTCCTCGGCTTATCTTTTTCTTCCTCAATCTCAGTCTCCTACTAGGGCATTGGTAATGTTGACTGCAGCAGTGAAATACAGTGACACCGAAATAAAGATATCGAGAAAACTTAACAACCGGAGATAGAGATTTCAGTTTAAACCAGGCTTGGAGTCCGGCACTTAATTTATAAAGACTCCACCGGTCGTCTAATCCTACAGCGCTGGAAAACACTGAGGGAATGTGCGTCTCACGCAATAACAGTGTGGACTGTGAAGCACCAAAGAGTACAAAGGGCGTTGCCAGTATTCGGTCTCGAGCTGGGATACAATGGACGGTGTGACACCAACAATACATTACAGTCTGGTTGGAGTCCAGGCAGTCGCTACCCATAAAACACAGATAGTAGACCTGAATAAGACTACGAGATAGGCCGTCGAAATACTATACATAAATCTGGAATCAACAGCTCAGGTGTGCGCCCGAAAGCATATTGTTATATCAATCACGCTGAGAAAACTTAAGAGATCATAGTGCAAAATACTTAAAACATTGGGCTCCACCTAGGAACTTGCAGGCACAAATCATTGTTTGCTCGAACAACTCCTTTTTAAATTTGAGAAGTACTTCATATTTTCCCTCTATCAATACTTGTAAGGGGCAAATGTAAAGAAAAAGGAGACCAATGTGAGGACTGAAACTCATTGGCTAGGAGAAGAGAGAAGGCTTGAAGCTGGTCACTGTAAGCAGAAGTGGATTTGGCATGGCTAAGTACGAGGAGGCATCACAAAGGCTACTTTTGCACACAGCAAGTGCCGCAAACCGTTAACCTTCTCATCTTGTTGCTGATTTACGGTTGCCAGTAACTGCCAGACGTGTACGGCAAAATTTTTTCACATGACAAACATCTTGCGTTCGAGAATCTGTTTCATCGCACAAACATATAGAGGCTAGGTTGGAACTTCCTGAAAAGCGTGTACCATGGGCTTCAGAATGGAATAAAGTGGTCTTAAGTGGTGATAAGAGGTTACATTTAGATGGGCCTGATGGATTTCAGTATTATGAGCAATGAGCAGACATTTTTGTGGTAGAAGTGCTATAATTTTGGCAGCCTTCTGTACTGGAGATAAATTACACATTGCTTGGCTAAACACTAGAACGAATTGTAACATGTACAGTGAGATGCTAGAGGCAGAACTGATTAGAATGTATAAGTAGCTAGAAAACGAAAGTGTAATGCTGCAACAGGATAATGCATATGTGCTTGCTTCTGATACAACCAAAACGTGATTTGAAGATAAGGTATCGATGTCTTGTCCTGTCCAGCGAGTAGAGCAGATTTACAACCATCGAAAAATCTTTGAGGAACAATTGCGAGGCATGTAAGTCGCACTGGAGGGCAATTTGAAGCCTTATGCGAGGTGAAAAGTGTGATACGAGAGGAATGGGTGACAATTTCACGGCAACAATTACAAACCTTAACAAAGTCAATGCCGAAGAGAATTTATGAAGTAATAGTAAAGAACGGAGGTTGGACAAAGTTGCGAACAATGCAATAACACATCAGAACAGTGAATGCCTTTACACTAACTTCCATCCAAGAAGTGCAAACGCCTTATTATGTTACTCGTGTTTTGAAAGAAACTATGTCATTCAGTCGACATTGTTTAGGTCTTCTATGTATCTACTATCTTCATAATGAATTCGTCGAACATTGTACTCTTTCGTAGGAACTCAGCCTTTATAAGGATTTCCATTACTGTAGGACTAACTGTTCGATTACAAAAATGTTTTGAAGTACATTTGCGGAAGAAAAATTGTAGCTTTGGAGAATACCTGTTTCACTCAGTGTTCTGTAAACTAAAGTAAGCGCTCTACGATCAGAACTTCGACGTGTCGGAAAGCATTGGTGGTACTTCTCGGAAGCACCAGGAGCACTACCAACACAGAAGCCCCAAACACACACCATATCTGCATATTCTTCATTATCGCAGATGTGTGGCAATTTAGCCAGCGTATGTACAGTCATACTCAAAAGCATCCGATCGACCTGAATCGCATTTCGCCTGATTCGCATGCAGCCGGCATAACGCAGCTGTCTAGCAGGTCCTCTAATCGCTCCTTGGTACAGTCGTTTGACTACTGAAAATGGTTCCAACAAGTCACCACTAGAAAACACTGCTCTGTATCGCAATAACTCAAGATGGAAAGTAATACCACGATACTACAAATATCAGGGAACACCTAATCACAGATAAGACTGTCCTTAAGGCTTGTGAGCTCACATTTATTACAATAAATGACATACCTGAAATGTTACCACTCTCATTATTACTTCAGATAGGTAATGCACGTGATAAGTTCGTCGTATTCATGATTTCCTCTGCAAAGTAACATACCGTACATATTATTTAACACAAAATGACATTAAAAATTTAAGTTATTCACGAGCTACTAGTTGAGAATATGTATGAACTTCAAATGACACGACGAACCGTCTCGTTCTGCATATGCAGTCAAACCCAGGCCAGGCAGACTAAGCAAAGATTTCGTGACTGACGCAAACTAACAGTCATTCCTGATTAGGCATACAGAGAGTCATATACCTCGATTTTAGACAGTATCAGGTGGCAAATATCGACTTTAAATCACATAACGCAAACATTTTTAACGGACGCGAATTCCTCCCCAGCATCTCTTGTCCCTGTTACCGAACTACGAGAGATGTTAAATATTGCTTTTTTTACAAGTAACTTACTTGAAATGCCGTGAGGTAAAGCTTTGTGTTGGACAGGGATTCGAACCCAGAAACTAATCGGATTGATATCGAAGCACAACCAACTGTGACATATCGGATTTTCTCGGCAGTAGCTAGATGTTTTTACTGAAGTGACGAGAAGAAACATTAATTTTTTCCTTCCCAGGACTCCAACCCGGCACCTATCGCTGCTATATTCTAGAGAAAACGAACGTTAAATATGGGTTTGTTGCACCAGCAGTGACATGTGAGCATGTTTGAACTGGAAATAATATGTCGAAGAGTTCAGTGGTCACTGGGAATAGAGCCCCACACGTACCGTTGTTGACTACACACAAAGAGACGTCAGCTACCGAATTTTTCTCCACCAGCAGCTCGGAATATCATCTTGAACTTACAGTGATCTCGCAAATAGTTCAGTGTCCCACTGGGAGTAAAAAACGTCAGATCTCGTTAGTGTTGACAACGAATGAAAACACATTAAAAATAAAAATTATTATCCATCAGCTGATAGGTGTTTTCATGCTAGAGCTTGATAATACATAATGAAATCTTTAGTGCTGGGCCAGGATTCGAACCCGTTCACACGTAATATGTGGAGATGCTGAGGAATCTGCAGTTTTGAACAAACAACAAATTGTAGCCGAGCTGTATTGCCACGAAGGGATCAAATTCCCCGTTAAGGGCGGTCTGAGTCGCATTCTCAGTTCAGAACCAATTTTATCGACATACAGAGGCTCAGATAAAAGATGGAATAAGTGTCCTGTGACTCTACATAACGTTTGTTTCGTCACTAGAAATAAATAACTAGTATAAGAAAGGTTACTGGTGATAGAGTTTCTACATGTCGCCACTCCAGACTTTATTGTGGTTCTACATGGCAGAGAAGGAATATCATCTTTAATGTGAATTTCAGACCACACTGCCATTATATCTTCTTCACTTGGCGTAGTCAGAAGAAAATGGAATCTTTCTCTCCCTACCTAAATTCATTGATAGAAGTGGGAATCGAACCCAGACCAGAAGTATGAGAACCTACCATCAGTCCAACAGACCACCAAACCCTCTTTTCTGTGACTCATTTTCTATTGTAACGCCGTTGCGCCACACTGGATGAGAATTCTGACACACAGGCTCCCTGTAGCAAAATTGCAGCATGTTCAGTAAATTCATTTACTTGGTTGACCGAATCACCATGAACTAGCTGCCTCGGCAACCCAGTGCATACATTCGCCTCTGTTTTGTAATCACCGGAATAAAATAACGTAAGTGCCACCTACACAGAACTGCCAACAGTGTAGGATGCAGAAATTTAAATAGGAAGTGTTCCTTTCCACTTGAGCTATTCTATTGCGCTATCTGTTTGTAAAAAACGTCGTGCAGTGCAAAAGAAAAGCTGTAACTGTTTCTCTCAGAAGTCTAGACCCGGCCATTTGCATTATCTCGCAGGGCTGTGGTATGCAGAAGTTCTGGAGGAATTGATGTTCAGCTCTGGAGCTGTTGTAGCTATGTGTCAGCTAGTAGCGTAATGGAAAGCGTCGTGTACCATAGACAAGATGTCGCGAGTTCGAATACATGTACTACTAGATTTTTTTTTAAAAAACGCAATTCTGCTGATGTTACCAATCTAATGGAACTTTGAACATAATTCCCTTCACTTCTCAACCCAAAATAGTCGCATGTGGAAAAAGGCCTAACTTCTGTGACATTTTGTTCTTTTCAGGTTTAATAGACAGCCAGGCAGTAGATGCATCTCGAAGCTTTTGTATTATGTATGGGGAGAGCGCATCGTGCCCAAATACGTCAGAAAAGTATTTTCTACATTAGCTGTCGTGTGGTAGTGGCATTTTATTCTTCTTCAAACATTGTTTAACACCTTTAACTCAGAACAAGTTTTCTACATGCATGTGCATTGTCGGGCTATTATAGATAACATCAGAGAATTCGCATATACCGTTGATGATTAATTTCGCTCTCATGTTTACTATTGTTTCAACAACACTAAAGGAAACCTTACGAAAACTGTGCACTGTATTATAAGAAATGAAACAAAACTACCCACGATAACCTTACGACGAAAGTCTGTTTTAATAAAACTGAGTATCTGCACACAAGCATGCCTCTATCGACACGAGTTAGTAAAATACTAATGACTTACATTTCGATTGGGTCTGTGTTTCATTGGTATGCTGTGTCATACTCAAGAGGTATGCAAATGCGGCATTTCATAAATATAGTTATGTGTTTCTAGAAACCCAAAATTTGCTTGTCAGCAGCGGAAAGAGGCGTTACCTGTTGTGCAGCATTGTAAGTTTTTCACCATTGCACTATGAGCCGAAAGTATTTTCTTGCGATTTACTTATTGATGTTTGATCTGACTGCTTGTAGCTCTTTCACAGAAGGGGTAAAAACGTTGAAGTCAGGGAGACTGGAACTGCCAACCATAACAGTCACTTTTAGACAGGTCAGCATGTTACCACAGAGCTGGCGAACAGGTATGTGTGTGTGTGTGTGTGTGTGTGTGTGTGTGTGTGTGTGTGTGAGTGTGAGAGAGAGAGAGAGAGAGAGAGAGAGAGAGAGGGAGAGAGAGAGACAGATTCCTCTTACGAGGCCAATAGTGCCTAGAACTCATAAACCGCTATTTTTAAAGGACGAGATTAGTTGCGATTTCCACCTGCAACGACTTTCCTGGGCTAAAAACCGTAAGTTTACAATCTTTTGTAACACCTCCAGCGATAATAACTGAGATTATTCAATGGAAATAACAGGTAAAATCAAGTGAACTTTGAGGCTTAATTCCGTGCACACAAGGAAGTAACTCGTCGATCGCAGAGTTGCCAAACATACGTTGCCTTGTTGCCGAATCTCCGTTACAGTACCAGCAGAAAGGAGACGAACCGATGTGATCCTACAGCGGGCTGGGAAGTGACCATAGCTGGTGTCTCCAAGTCGCAGCTGCTACGGCCTGGAAGACGTAATGCGACTGATTCGCATTTCTGTAACTCTCATAGTTGTTTTTATATTTCTTTCGCAAGTGTACTCAAAACTAAGAAACACCATCACAGGCGTTTTCGTGCCTCGCCGATAGTCGAGCACAACGAACAAATAAAAATAAAAAAATAATGCGTATGTGTGTGTGTGTGTGACAGAGAGGGAGAGAGAGAGAGAGAGAGAGAGAGAGAGAGAGAGAGAGAGAGAGAGAAGAGGGAGAGCGGGAGAGAGGGAGAAACAAAAAAGAATGAGAGAGAGAGAGTGTGTGTGTGTGTAAAAAATTCTTGTAAAGAAATTGAATCATGGCATGTAAAGAAATCTTTCATCTAAAATGACACATTCCACATCATTACGAAATGTCGTACTCATGATCTATGGAACAAGAATTAATCTAATCTAATCTAATCACATCATATTGACGACTAGCCGTGAAGAGTCATGAATTATCGAAATTTTTGCCAATACCAGTAACCAAATCTAAACTTGAAAATAAAAGACGACAATTTTTTCAATAAACCGGGACCCCTATCAAGACCCTTTCGTCCCTGTTAGCTAACCACGAAAGATGTCTGATATACCTCCATTCTGAAGTAACAAAGTGTGCATGCATTTAAAGATGAAGTGCAAGATGTAAAGTTCTGTAATGTAGATACGAACCCAACACGTAGTCGGATTGTTAACTAAGAAAAATCAAATGTTACATATCGGTTTTTCTTACGAGCTGCTATGTGTTTGAGACTAAAATAAGGATACAAAGTTTTGTGCCTAAGCGACAATCGAACTGCACACCTATGGTGCATCCACGAATACAGCTTAAGTATCAGTTGCTTACTCACCAACAGTAAGATGGGTGCGTGTTTGACCAGAAATAACGACACCAATTGCGATTGTTGGCAACACATGAACAGACATTAAAAATGCACGTTAATTTTCACTAGCAGGTGGGTGTACACTTGATAGGGCTTGAAATGAAATTATGTAAATTTTTGTTCTGGATCCTTTGGAGGAGACCTAGAGAAGATTGCAGTCTTGGGAAAAGGATCGAAAGGATTGAACTATACTGTTCTGAGAGATTCAGATCGGCGAAAGAAGAGATACGAATTCGAATCACAGTCCAGCACCAAATTTTTCAACGTCTCTAGTTCAATCAAGTACAAGTAAAATAAGAGACCTATTCCTTTAAATGGCTATCGGTTCATCAAATAAAATAAAATTTTCTAATATAAGTGAGTTTACTGGCGACTGTTTTTCTGTTTGCTATGACTTCCGCTATGTCATTTCCCAACGTAAACCGGCTCTGCCCAGTTGGTAATGAAGGAACGTGTTGTTGAATGCGGATTATGGATTATAACGTCTTTCTCTTACGGTTACCAGAGGTAAAATGAATCTGTTTCTGACTCTTAAAAATAAATTCCTGAACCCACGCAGTGCACCTGTGATATTTCGTTCCACCAGACCATTGTGGCCACATTTCCCAGCCTCAAGAGTGTGCTGAAACGGATGATGTGCTTAGCTTACAAAATTAGTCACGGTGGAAAAAACGCGAGTCTATTAAATGGTTAAGTAGAAGTAAGC
Source organism: Schistocerca piceifrons (assembly GCF_021461385.2). NCBI lineage: Eukaryota > Metazoa > Arthropoda > Insecta > Orthoptera > Acrididae > Schistocerca > Schistocerca piceifrons. The sequence goes on from NC_060143.1 coordinate 12,707,558, forward strand.
TTCTGACGCGGACATTATGCTATTCTCATGTCAGCAGGATGTAAAGACTCTTCTAGGCATCATAGGCTCGAAGTAAAGCCATTTTGAATTTTCACAAATTGAGCAAATTTCTCAGTTCGAGAAAATCCACTGTGAAGTGTGAAGTTACCGGGTAATTCGATTAATACCGTCATTATTACTATCATTTTATTTATACCGCTGCTGGATCACACGTGCTTGAAGATCATTTAATGCCTTTTGGTCACAATAGAAGTAGTTTCCCAAGAACAGGTTCTTTCCCTGTCTAGGGAATCCTTTTCATGTTAATATCAAACATCAGCAGTTACTCGTAGATTTTATTAAAACTAAAGTAATTGATGAAGACGCTACTTGATAACAAAAACGCGCTGCCTTTCTTCATTTACTTACGCATAGAAATGGCTGTCGAATACTGCCAAACCAAAAGGCAAGAGATCTTACTGCCTTCCGATATACGTCGCTGTCAGTTCTTCCATATAATTTGGTCGACATGACTTGTTCCAAGTTGTGTATGACAGACAATGTATTAGAAAATCAATTGCTTTCCTTTGAAATTAACAGTAAGGTTTTCATTCTAAGCTATCCAAGTACAAAATTTTCGCAATATTAGTTCAAATTTAATATTCGCTTCTATAATGTAGGAAAGTATTTCACAGTTGCGCGTTTTTGTTATCAAGTAGCGTCTTCATCAATTACTTTAGTTTTAATAAAATCTACGAGTAACTGCTGATGTTTGATATTAACATGAAAAGGATTCCCTAGACAGGGAAAGAACCTGTTCTTGGGAAACTACTTCTATTGTGACCAAAAGGCATTAAATGATCTTCAAGCACGTGTGATCCAGCAGCGGTATAAATAAAATGATAGTAATAATGACGGTAATAATCGAATTACCCGGTAACTTCACACTTCACAGTGGATTTTCTCGAACTGAGAAATTTGCTCAATTTGTGAAAATTCAAAATGGCTTTACTTCGAGCCTATGATGCCTAGAAGAGTCTTTACATCCTGCTGACATGAGAATAGCATAATGTCCGCGTCAGAAGCTTACTTCTACTTAACCATTTAATAGACTCGCGTTTTTTCCACCGTGACTAATTTTGTAAGCTAAGCACATCATCCGTTTCAGCACACTCTTGAGGCTGGGAAATGTGGCCACAATAGTCTGGTGGAACGAAATATCACAGGTGCACTGCGTGGGTTCAGGAATTTATTTTTAAGAGGCAGAAACAGATTCATTTTACCTCTGGTAACCGTAAGAGAAAGACGTTATAATCCATAATCCGCATTCAGCATCACGTTCCTTCATTACCAACTGGGCAGAGCCGGTTTACGTTGGGAAATGACATAGCGGAAGTCATAGCAAACAGAAAAACAGTCGCCAGTAAACTCACTTAAAATTCCCAAGACTGAAATATTCTCTAGGTCTCCTCCAAAGGATCCAGAACAAAAATTTTCATAATTTCATTTCAAGCCCTATCAAGTGCACACCCACCTGCTAGTGAAATTTAACGTGCATTTTTAAAGTCTGTTCATGTGTTGCCAACAATCGCAATTGGTGTCGTTATTTCTGGTCAAACACGCACCCATCTTACTGTTGGTGAGTAAGCAACTGATACTTAAGCTGTATTCGTGGATGCACCATAGGTGTGCAGTTCGATTGTCGCTTAGGCACAAAACTTTGTATCCTTATTTTAGTCTCAAACACATAGCAGCTCGTAAGAAAGACCGATATGTAACATTTGATTTTTCTTAGTTAACAATCCGACTACGTGTTGGGTTCGTATCTACGTCACAGAACTTTACATTTTGCACTTCATCTTTAAATGCATGCACACTTTGTTACTTCAGAATGGAGGTATATCAGACATCTTTCGTGCTTAGCTAACAGGGACGAAAGGGTCTTGATAGGGGTCCCGGTTTATTGCAAAAATTGTCGTCTTTTATTTTCAAGTTTAGATTTGGTTACTGGTATTGGCAAAAATTTCGGTAATTCATGACTCTTCACGGCTAGTCGTCAATATGATGTGATTAGATTAGATTAATTCTTGTTCCATAGATCATGAGTACGACATTTCGTAATGATGTGGAATGTGTCATTTTAGATGAAAGATTTCTTTACATACCATGATTCAATTTCTTTACAAGAATTTTTTACACACACACACTCTCTCTCTCTCTCATTCTTTTTTGTTTCTCCCTCTCTCCCGCTCTCCCTCTTCTCTCTCTCTCTCTCTCTCTCTCTCTCTCTCTCTCTCTCTCTCTCTCCCTCTCTGTCACACACACACACACATACGCATTATTTTTTTATTTTTATTTGTTCGTTGTGCTCGACTATCGGCGAGGCACGAAAACGCCTGTGATGGAGTTTCTTAGTTTTGAGTACACTTGCGAAAGAAATGTAAAAACAACTATGAGAGTTACAGAAATGCGAATCAGTCGCATTACGTCTTCCAGGCCGTAGCAGCTGCGACTTGGAGACACCAGCTATGGTCACTTCCCAGCCCGCTGTAGGATCACATCGGTTCGTCTCCTCTCTGCTGGTACTGTAACGGAGATTCGGCAACAAGGCAACGTATGTTTGGCAACTCTGCGATCGACGAGTTACTTCCTTGTGTGCACGGAATTAAGCCTCAAAGTTCACTTGATTTTAGCTGTCATTTCCATTGAATAATCTCAGTTATTATCGCTGGAGGTGTTACAAAAGATTGTAAACTTACGGTTTTTAGCCCAGGAAAGTCGTTGCAGGTGGAAATCGCAACTAATCTCGTCCTTTAAAAATAGCGGTTTATGAGTTCTAGGCACTATTGGCCTCGTAAGAGGAATCTCTCTCTCTCTCTCTCTCTCTCTCTCTCTCTCTCTCTCACACACACACACACTCACACACACACACACACACACACACACACACACACACACACACACACACACATACCTGTTCGCCAGCTCTGTGGTAACATGCTGACCTGTCTAAAAGTGACTGTTATGGTTGGCAGTTCCAGTCTCCCTGACTTCAACGTTTTTATCCCTTCTGTGAAAGAGCTACAAGCAGTCAGATCAAACATCAATAAGTAAATCGCAAGAAAATACTTTCGGCTCATAGTGCAATGGTGAAAAACTTACAATGCTGCACAACAGGTAACGCCTCTTTCCGCTGCTGACAAGCAAATTTTGGGTTTCTAGAAACACATAACTATATTTATAAAATGCCACATTTGCATACCTCTTGAGTATGACACAGCATACCAATTAAACACAGACCCAATCGAAATGTATGTCAGTAGTATTTTACTAATTCGTGTCGATAGAGGCATGCTTGTGTGCAGATACTCAGTTTTATTAAAACAGACTTTCGTCGTAAGGTTATCGTGGGTAGTTTTGTTTCATTTCTTATAATACAGTGCACAGTTTTCGTAAGGTTTCCTTTAGTGTTGTTGAAACAATAGTAAACATGAGAGCGAAATTAATCATCAACGGTATATGCGAATTCTCTGATGTTATCTATAATAGCCAGACAATGCACATGCATGTACAAAACTTGTTCTGAGTTAAAGGTGTTAAACAATGTTTGAAGAAGAATAAAATGCCACTACCACATGACAGCTAATGTAGAAAATACTTTCCTGAAGTATTTGGGCACGATGTGCTCTCCCCATACATAATACAAAAGCTTCGAGATGCATCTACTGCCTGGCTGTCTATTAAACCTGAAAAGAACAAAATGTCACAGAAGTTAGGCCTTTTTCCACATGCGACTTTTTGGGTTGAGAAGTGAAGGGAATTATGTTCAAAGTTCCATTAGATTGGTAACATCAGCAGAATTGCGTTTTTAAAAAAAAAATCTAGTAGTACATGTATTCGAACTCGCGACATCTTGTCTATGGTACACGACACTTTCCATTACGCTACTAGCTGACACATAGCTACAACAGCTCCAGATCTAAACATCAATTCCTCCAGAACTTCTGCATACCACAGCCCTGCGAGATAATGCAAATGGCCGGGTCTAGACTTCTGAGAGAAACAGTTACAGCTTTTCTTTTGCACTGCACGACGTTTTTTACAAACAGCGCAATAGAATAGCTCAAGTGGAAAGGAACACTTCCTATTTAAATTTCTGCATCCTACACTGTTGGCAGTTCTGTGTAGGTGGCACTTACGTTATTTTATTCCGGCGATTACAAAACAGAGGCGAATGTATGCACTGGGTAGCCGAGGCAGCTAGTTCATGGTGATTCGGTCAACCAAGTAAATGAATTTACTGAACATCCTGCAAATTACTACAGGGAGCCTGTGTGTCAGAATTCTCATCCAGTGTGGCGCAACGGCGTTACAATAGAAAATGAGTCACAGAAAAGAGGGTTTGGTGGTCTGTTGGACTGATGGTAAGTTCTCATACTTCTGGTCTGGGTTCGATTCCCACTTCTATCAATGAATTTAGGTAGGGAGAGAAAGATTCCATTCTCTTCTGACTACGCCAAGTGAAGAAGATATAATGGCAGTGTGGTCTGAAATTCACATTAAAGATGATATTCCTTCTCTGCCATGTAGAACCACAATAAAGTCTGGAGTGGCGACATGTAGAAACTCTATCACCAGTAACCTTTCTTATACTAGTTATTTATTTCTAGTGACGAAACAAACGTTATGTAGAGTCACAGGACACTTATTCCATCTTTTATCTGAGCCTCTGTATGTCGATAAAATTGGTTCTGAACTGAGAATGCGACTCAGACCGCCCTTAACGGGGAATTTGATCCCTTCGTGGCAATACAGCTCGGCTACAAGTTGTTGTTTGTTCAAAACTGCAGATTCCTCAGCATCTTCACATATTACGTGTGAACGGGTTCGAATCCTGGCCCGGCACTAAAGATCTCATTATGTATTATCAAGCTCTAGCATGAAAACACCTATCAGCTGATGGATAATAATTTTTGTTTTTAATGTGTTTTCATTCGCTGTCAACACTAACGATATCTGACGTTTTTTACTCCCAGTGGGACACTGAACTATTTGCGAGATCACTGTAAGTTCAAGATGATATTCCGAGCTGCTGGTGGAGAAAAATTCGGTAGCTGACGTCTCTTTGTGTGTAGTCAACAACGGTACGTGTGGGGCTCTATTCCCAGTGACCACTGAACTCTTCGACATATTATTTCCAGTTCAAACATGCTCACATGTCACTGCTGGTGCAACAAACCCATATTTAACGTTCGTTTTCTCTAGAATATAGCAGCGATAGGTGCCGGGTTGGAGTCCTGGGAAGGAAAAAATTAATGTTTCTTCTCGTCACTTCAGTAAAAACATCTAGCTACTGCCGAGAAAATCCGATATGTCACAGTTGGTTGTGCTTCGATATCAATCCGATTAGTTTCTGGGTTCGAATCCCTGTCCAACACAAAGCTTTACCTCACGGCATTTCAAGTAAGTTACTTGTAAAAAAAGCAATATTTAACATCTCTCGTAGTTCGGTAACAGGGACAAGAGATGCTGGGGAGGAATTCGCGTCCGTTAAAAATGTTTGCGTTATGTGATTTAAAGTCGATATTTGCCACCTGATACTGTCTAAAATCGAGGTATATGACTCTCTGTATGCCTAATCAGGAATGACTGTTAGTTTGCGTCAGTCACGAAATCTTTGCTTAGTCTGCCTGGCCTGTGTTTGACTGCATATGCAGAACGAGACGGTTCGTCGTGTCATTTGAAGTTCATACATATTCTCAACTAGTAGCTCGTGAATAACTTAAATTTTTAATGTCATTTTGTGTTAAATAATAAGTACGGTATGTTACTTTGCAGAGGAAATCATGAATACGACGAACTTATCACGTGCATTACCTATCTGACGTAATAATGAGAGTGGTAACATTTCAGGTATGTCATTTATTGTAATAAATGTGAGCTTACAAGCCTTAAGGACAGTTTTATCTGTGATAAGGTGTTCCCTGTTATTTGCAGTATCGTGGTGTTACTTTACATCTTGAGTTACTGCGATATAGAGCAGTGTTTTCTAGTGGTGACTTGTTGGAACCATTTTCAATAGTCAAACGACTGTACCAAGGAGCGATTAGAGGACCTGCTAGGCAGCTGCGTTATGCCGGTTGCATGCGAATCAGGCGAAATGCAGTTCAGGCCGTTCGGATACTTTTGAGCATGACTGTACAAACATAGTTAGCCGATGTTTCTCCCTCGTACACTCTCAATACTTCGCACTACTTCACTCACAACATGCTCAACGGACTAGACAGACAACCGAAGCAAAATGATTGAAACCATCGAGGTAGGCTGGGCTCGAATAAACCGCAAAAGAGTCTGGGTAGGTAAGAAACATACGTGTGCGCCACTAGCCCCCAAAGAAATGTACATCGAATGTGTTCTATCACGGAAGCCATTCGGAATAGGCTAAATGACCTTATGAAATTATTTCCTCCAAATGGACTTTACTGTCATATCACTGAATACTGACCATTCCTCCTGGGACGCCCTGTATATTCATGCCTGACGACGTTATACAGGACTATCCTTATAAACCTGAACTACTTCAATGGGTCATAATTTCCCTTCGAAAGCTCGTAGAAACGGCAAAACTGTTTTAACGATCTCAGTGGCCCTGGGAGAATGAGAAGTATCGCCCGTTGTTCGTAAGTTGATTATTCTTTCTGCGCACGAGGTCCTTTGTCCGCGATTGCTTGTCTCGTGCTTGTTCGTTCGCACCCTCGTCGGTCGTGGCTCTTGGTGTCTGCGAGTGTGTAGTTCGAACCGCGTGAGAATAACAAGCAAACCGTTAGCAATCTTTAGCTGGCAGGAACAAGTAGTACACACTTCCAGTGCGTGTTTTTATTGTAAAAACATTCTGGAAGACAGAATCAATGGTTACAACACCACTAGAAATACGTAGAGAACTGAATCTGCAAGATGTTCCAACAAATGCAACAATTTTATCGACGATGAGAAAGCTGGAGGCAACTGGCTTTCTAACATTTGACAGTGGTAAATATAGACAATTAACTGAGCGCAGAGATTATTGATAATATTCGAAGAAGCTTTGAGAGCTCTACAATGAAATCTTTGAGTCGATTGAGCAAGGAGCATACGTCAGAAAGCAGCGAAGAACTCGGCATTGCGACCATACAGAGTGCAAATGAAGCAAGAATGAAACACATCACGAGAAATGCGTTACTGTCGGTGGTTTCAGAGGTACAGACAGTCTCTCAGTAAGTCTGTTTACAGATGAGACGTGGCTGCATCTGTCAGGTTACATCAACACACAAAACAGCAGATACTGGGCTCGTTTAAGCCCCTATATCATCCACGAAACACCAATGCATGAAGAAAAGGCAGGATTGCTGGCCCCATTTTCTGTGATGTGTTACAGTTCATACGAGCAATGTATTTGTGGAGCATCTGGATGACGTCGAACTTACACTTGGTTATTTCAAACAAGATGGAGCAACATGTCACACTTCTGTCGCTTCCATGCATATTGTAAACAGTTCCTTTGGTGTCTGAAAAATCTCAAAAAAATTGTGCCCCTCCTCCAGACCACCTGATATAAACCACCCGGCTCCCCCTCCCTGCCAGGATTTTTTCTTGTGGCGGAATCTTAAAAACTCAGTATATAAGAACAGACCACGGCAACTACAGAGCTCTTTGAGGCCATTCAACTCGAAATAAGCACCATTGGCACGGATACACTTTACAGAACGTCTCGGGAGATGGTGAAATGAGCACAGTTGTGCATCGTTTGTTGGTGGAGGACACTTTCAACGTTTGCTGGGAGGGCTTTGTATGTATGTGTGTAGTCCCACAGTTGTGTGTTAGATTCCACTAAAATTGCAAATGTGCCCCATTATTGGTTCAAATGTTTTGACTCGCTAAAGCACACGCACGCGAAGTCTCTCCGCGGCGGCGAGCTCAGCGTGTCTCGCCGTTTCACCCTGTGCGGCGCGTACGCCCGGCAGCACGTTCATGTCGCCGTACGAGTAAGGAACAGGGATTCACTGCTACTCGATTACAATAAAAACAATGATATTAATTATATTATACACAATTAAGTACAGTGTACTCACCAACATCACTGTAAGTGCTGGAAATGTCTCGGGGCGGTTAGTAGACCCGCAACCCAGCGCCTCCCCAGGTGGCGGATAGGGGAATGCCTCCTAGATATAGGTGGTACCGAGGAAATGAAATACTCGGGCCGGACCAAAACTACTAGTAGCGTCTGTTCCCACAGTGGGCGGCTACAAAAGGCGTCTGCTCCACATGTCAGTGGCGGCCTCAACCAACCTCCTGATCTGGAAAGTCAGGTTGTAGTCGGCAGCATGCCATACATCCAACTACTAAACATCACGATGGTACAACGAGAAAAATCTCATTACCCTGGGTCCCAGTCAATAATAGACTGGGGTCGTCGTGAGCATCGGATTCCGGGGCCTCACGGACATCATGAGAAGAATCGGAGCTTCTCAAACTCCCTCAAGACCAAACGCAAACACTACATCGGCACGCTCAACGTGAACACACTGATGAAGACAGGAAAGATGAAACAACTGACAGACACTCTCGAAAAATTTCAAATCAAAATATGTGCACTGCAAGAAACACGATTCACAGACGAAGACCATTTCAACACGGAGAATTTCAGAATATACAAAGTAAAACCATCGAGACTGAAAAACCTACGGCTTTTTGGCACAGGATTTGCAGTACACAGGTCCATCACGGACAGCATAATCGACTTTTCGTCACCAAACGAAAGAATCAACACCATCACAGTGAAATCAGCCAATACATCCTACACAATAATCAACGCACATGCACCGACAAATGACTACAACAGGAAAAACCCGGAGGAAATTGATGACTTCTGGACGACACTGGAAGAAACTATCAGAAAAATTCCTGCACATAAAGTCAAAATAATACTGGGCGACTTCAACGCTAAACTCGGAAAAGAAAAGATATACAGATATATCACAGGAAAACATACTCCACACAAGGACACCAACAAAAACGGAAAACATCTGATAGACTTTTGCAAAAGCCACTACCTCACCTTTATGTCAACAAAATTCAAGAAACCAACACGAAAACTTACCACATGGAAATTCCTCAGCGGAAAGAAAGAACTACAAATCGACCACGTAATAGTCCAGAAAGACTCACAAAAAGGAATTTTGAACACAGACACCCGTAAAGGCTACTTCGACTCAGACCACCACCTACTACAGATCAGGATTCGTCTTTTGCCCAAGAAAAAGCTACAGAAGAACAAAATTGTTAGACCAGATCCAGAATACGTTACTTTAAACCAGACACAAATATTACACAAAATTGAAATGGAGAAAACGACAGACTGGACACAACTTTCACGAAGAATCCGAGAGGCCATGAAACTAGCAAAAGCACCACGCACACGGAAACACCGTTGGTGGAACCACACATGTGACCAAGCTATTGACCAACGAATCAGTGCATGGAAAAAATTTAGTAGCCATAAATCCCAAGAGAATTGGATGAACTTCTTGAAAACACAGAAGCAATCAAGCAAAATCATTCGCAGTGAAAAACGACAGTATGACAAACGGCGACTGACAGAGATCGAATCGGACTTCATGAAGAACAATACAAGAAACTTCTACAGAACGTTCAGAGAAAATATGACTGGATATCAACCACCCAACTTGTGCTTCAGAAGACCGGATGGAATCCTAGAAACCAATACCAAAAACAATTGTGACATTCTGCCAAAGTTCTTTGAAAAACTGCTCAACACGGACCCCCCCTATGGAAGAAATGATGACAGAAACGAGCACATACAATCCAGATAGTGAACCTCCAACTCTAGAAGAAGTTAAAGGAATAATCATGTCACTCAAGAATCGTAGAGCACTAGGAGAAGATGGCATCATCGCGGAAATCTGGAAGTTACAAGACCCAGAACTCACCAAAGACATCCACAGGATCTTGGAAGATATCTGGAAGAACATGAAAATTCCTGACGACTGGAAAACTGCCCTGATACACCCACTACACAAAAAAGGTGACAAGACTGACCCGAACAACTACAGAGGAATATCCCTACTACCGGTCACATACAAGATCCTCTCTAAAGCTTTACTGAACAGACTAGAATGCCAGACTGACCACTTGATTGGGGAATACCAAGCAGGCTTCCGTAAAGGGCGGTCTTGTGCGGAACAAATTTGGAACCTGAAAATGATTTTACAACACAAACAGAAACTGATCATTACCTTTGTTGACTTCAAAAAGGCGTACGACTCTATCGATCGGAAAACTCTCTTCAAAATTCTAGCAGAATACGAAGTAGACAACAGAACACGGGCTATCATAGAGCAAACTTTAACCAACACGACCTCCAAAGTAAAGTTCTGTGGAGAACTATCAGAGCCCTTTGAAATTCGCACAGGTGTCCGACAAGGCGATGGCCTCTCACCTCTCCTTTTCAATCTGGTGTTAGATAAGGTCATAAAAGAATGGGAAACATCACAACAGGGGATAACCTTAGGAAACCTGCAGATTAAATGCCTGGCTTTTGCAGGCGATTTGGCGATTGTCACGAAAGGTATAAAGGAAACAAAAGACGCTATTGAAAAACTGCACGAAATCGCTTCCAAAACTGGACTACAGATCTCTTACAAAAAAAGACGCAGTTTATGAGCACAAAGAAACTCTCATCTCTGAACACAAAGTATTGCACGATTTACAAAACGGCAAACTTCAAATACCTCGGTGAAACACTACAAATGAGTGGACATAACACAGACTCAAACGAAGAAAGAAAGACTAAACTGGACAAGGCATACAAAGTAGCGTGGAATCATTACAACAAGAAGTCTATCTCATAAAAAGCCAAATTACGCCATTACGACACGGTGGTGCTTCCCGAGGCACTATATGCAGCAGAGACCACACTAATCCTAGGGCATACACGTATCAGACAATTAGAAAAAGTAGAACGGAAAATACTTAGGAAAATATTTGGCGCAACTAACAACAATGGAATATGGATCAAGAAACCTACAGAGGAACTGTACAAACATACAGAGACAATCACAGGAAAGATTAGAAAACACAGACAGAATGCCATCACACAGGCTGACCAAACAGATCTTTGACTGGGTAACCACTAGAGACAATCACAGAAAAGATTAGAAAACGCAGACTACAATTCTATGGACACCTATACAGAATGCCATCACACAGGCTGACCAAACAGATCTTTGACTGGGTAACCACTAGAAACAACAAATGGGTGGCAGAGGTAGAAAACGACCTGAACCAACTCAACATAACAGCAGACACAATAAACGACAGAACAAAATTCAGAAACATCATTAAGAAAAGTAAACTACATGAGATACAATGTGACAAACGAACAGGCATAAAATGGACCGAAGAACGCAAGCAAGACCACAGCCAGAAGATGAAAGAAATATGGGCAACCAAAAAGGCAATCAAGATGAAGCCGAAGACACAAAGCCGACAAAAAGCATTGACAGAGGACCGGAAACAGAAACACAGCGAGCGAATGAGGGAAGTTTGGGCAGCAAGGAAGGCAGCAAAAGGAACTGGCCATGTAGTTTAGTCCAAATGCGCTCTTTAAGGGCAAAACACCAATAATAATAATAATTACGCACAGTGTACTCGGCAACATCACTATAAGTGCTGGAAATGTCTTCCTCACAGTTGAAGGCATTGTTGAACACGTTTACATTTATTTGCGAACACTTCTACCAATGCTTCACGTGTGATCGAATGCAGGTAATCAATTATCGCTCTCTGCAGTTACTCTGTTGTCTTTAGGTTATTTTGATACAAAAATGTTTTAGCTGCCTCCAAAGTAAGTAGTTGGCCGGGGACAGACCCGGTGAGCGTGGAGGCCAGAGACCTTTCGTAATTACTCTCTCTCCAAAGATTTCCATTTAAAAGTCCGAAGGACTGGTGTGCCGTATGAGCAGTAGAGTTGTCTTGTTGGAAAAATGAATGTTTGATCTCATTTTCATTAAGCAGGGCAACAAACGGAAAAATTATCTGCGAACAATAGACGTCGGAAGTTACGGTACTATCAGAAGAGATCGGTCCTTCAATACGCACTCGCTTTATGGCAACTCACACTCCAATTTTTTCTGCGTACAACGTCGTTACTTACGGCATGAGGATATTCTGTCGACCGAATCCGTCAATTTCTGGAATTTTTGTCACGATATAGGTGAAAACAAGCTTCGTCAGTGACGAAGGTTTAATCTAGAACACGATCTCCATGCCGGTTAACAAATTGCTGAAACCATTCACAATATGCTATTCGCTTCGCATGGTCCATCCAATGCAGCTGTTGCCCAGCAGTAATTTTATACGGATACATCCCCAGTTCTTTGGTTAGGGCCTTACGTGCTGTAGTACAGGAGACATTAGCCTCATTGCGATAATCTCCTCACTGGTAGTGTTGGAGCACGCAGCATGACATCTGAGATGTCGTCAAGTTTCCGTTCTGTGGCCCTACCAGTCCGTGGTCCAGCATGATCCGAACCTGTTGTCTGGAATTTGCGAGATAAATCACGTATAGTGCCACGATATGAACACTTCGAAGCAGGAAAACGCAATCTAAATTGTCGCCTCACGTGCTGTGTAAAGTTTTCTCTTGCATGGAAAACTTATTCCACTAAAAACGCTTTCTTTGCAATAGTAACAATTCTCTCTACTCACCTTAACACGAGAACGAGGCAGTATATTTTCCAACAGATGGAACGCACACGCAACACTACGAGGGTTACTCGGAAAGTAAAATTAGGCGCGAAAGGGAAACAACTTTGAAAATCCGAAGGAACTTTGCACAGATGTGTTGGGCAGTACCTTTAGTGTGCCTGCCGACTGCTTCAAGTCTCTCTCTTCAGTTCAGAGCGCAAAGTGACCACGTACAAATGCCTAAAACAGAGTCTCCGCCAAGTATGTGGATCTGGTGAGAGATTTCGCCTGAAGATATGCAGCCCACATAACTTAAAATCAAGACAATATTCAGCCGCATTCTGCAGGGGCAATGAAGAGACTCCTGCAGCGGCCGGCCGGTGTGGCCGTGCGGTTCTAGGCGCTTCAGTCTGGAACCGCGTGCCCGCTACGGTCGCAGGTTCGAATCCTGCCTCGGGAATGGATGTGTGTGATGTCCTTAGGTTAGTTAGGTTTAAGTAGTTCTAAGTTCTAGGGGACTGATGACCACAGATGTTAAGTCCCATAGAGCTCAGAGCCAACTCCTGCAGCGTTTTCGATGCGAGCTGTTTGACCGCCCACAATACAGCTCCTTCCGTTGTTCACCTCTGCTCACATGAACCGCTGGCTACGAAGACAACATTTTGGCACAAACAACGAAAGGCAGACCAGCGTAGAGAATTGGCGGAAAGCGCAGGCGACTGCTTTCTGTGACGAGGGTACTGGAAAGTCTGTACAACGCCACGACAAATGCCTATGTCGGAGCGGCGACTATTTACAGAGGTAGCTAGAAGGTGTGGCTAACTGTAGCGAATAAAAACTTTTTGATTTTCACTGTGGTTTTCATTTCGCGACCGATCAGACCTTACTTTCCGAATATCCCTCGTACACCACCACCCTATCACCGCGGGCCCACGGAACACGTTCAGGCGAGACTTGAATGTGCTGCTGACCTTTTGCGCCCCGCAATGCGAGACACTCGAGGCTGACCGCTGCGGAGAGCAGTGCACGTTTATGTGGATCGCACTGCACTTCAGGCACGCAGAGAATTCAGTAAGTAATTAGCGGATGTTGGGGATGCGCAGAGACCGGTTTCCGCTGTGGTGTGGCCTGCGGCAGCTGCGAGCGCGGCCCTTCTCCTCCAAGCGCCAAGTGTTGGCTGCTGGTGCAGAAAGGTGGGCTGGCCCTCCGCAGCATTTGTTGAGTGCCCGGGAGCTTCGGCCATCTGTCTTCGCGGCCGGGCCACGCCCTCCAAGCAACACAAACACTCCGCTACGGGGCTACGGCGCTCGCCGCTTGGATTCCGCCCGCTTCGTAGGAGAAACGGAAGCAACAACGTCCTGCCATTCATCAAAATGCTTTACATGCCTATAGCGGTGTTCTCGCGCCTGAGCTATGGCTGGCAGTGTCCCGCTTTTTGCATCTACCCGCTCCTTCGATTCTGTTCCGCTCCCCATCTGTCACGGGCGAGAAATGTGATCTAGGCCACTCATACGCGTGTATGATTTCCGTTGTAGATAATTTAAATGTTGCATTGCCCGTTAGAGCAAAAATGGCAAGAATTATTGGTCATGTAACCATACTAGAATTCACCAGATGGAATTCGGGGATGTAGTGGGAAATCTAGTACAGGAAGACTCAACAAGAATTTTTGGCCAGGTCGTCTGCAAGTATGTGTTGGAATCATTAATTATGGGTCCGAGAAAATTTTCAAGTTAACTCGTTTTTAAATACCAAAGAGTAATAAATTCAAATCGAGACAACTTCTCTTCTTCCGTTCTTGTGTTTTATTTAAGAAAACGAGAAAAGTGCCACAACTATGTGCTTTCCTGTTTCTGCAAACGTGCTGGAACCGACGTTCGCGTCGCAACAAGAATCAAATAGACAACTTTTTCTGTTATTGTGGGAGACAAAGATGATAAAGCTTTAACTAAAATTGCAAAGCAGTCGCAAATTGCATGTGATCCGAAAAAATGGCTTGTATTAGCCGTCGTTTAGTGATACTATCGTTTTTCATATTACATTGGTTTACATTAGGCTTCTACCAAAGCGCATATCGATAGGGATTTGACTCACTCGACGAGAAAACATATGTCTTTCTGTTGAAACGTAGAATGTACCTACCAGAGAGTTTACCTCAACTGTACACAGCCTACTTACTCCACTCTTATCTGTGACGGCGCCGCTACACATGGTCCGATTTTTGAAATTTGTGGCTCTCGGTTACGAATTGTTATCATGTTGTAAATTGCATTTGTGAATTTATCTTATTGTATGGTGGTGTGACACATTATGTTTCCACAGCTCTGAAGATGATCGGATTGCTTGAGTGAAACATGTCAAAATTAAGAAAGAGTTACATATGACTTTTGGCCGCCCTCCAGTTTCAATTTCTGACGGTTGCTGTTCCCCAACAGGCAATAACTGCGTTCGTTCGATTTGTGTTACAGTGAACTTGTCGCGAGTAGTAGATGATTAATGTTGAGGCACGTAAAATAGAATCAAAGAGTAGATGACCTCTTCCCGCCTACTAGTTATTGCTATTTTATGTAGGAAGTAGGAAGGAAGAGGTTCGGAATGTGACCTATAAGGGCAGTGTCACGTGAACCAGTGGGGAATGAAGATAAAAGACGTAATCCTGGATATCAGTGTTAAATAACACAGCTACCTTTTGTTGTAGTTGCTGAATGAGAGTCGTCAACGAGGCTCCGTAGCAAAGGTCGTTGACGCACAACTATGCAGTGGCACTCGAACTAGGGTGTACTTTGCTTCTAATCCTGATGTTCGATGAAATTTTCATTGGCAGTGTTACGCCAGCAAGGGGAGGAGAAGTGGTGGCATAAAGTTCCCGACTAACACTCTTTGCACCAGTGTCCATGATTAAATGGCAAACCTCTCCCCAGAGTCTCATGAAATGAGAGCTCGTGGCACTCATGATATTGATCCGTCCGTCGGATGAGAATGGTTAAAATGGCTCCGAGCACTATGGGACTTAACGTCTGAGGTCATCAGTCCCCTAGAACTTAGAACTACTTAAATCTAACTAACCTAAGGACATCACACACATCCATCCCCGAGGCAGGATTCGAACCTGCGACCGTAGCAGTCGCGCGGTTCCGGACTGAGGGCCTAGAACCGCTAGACCACCGCGGCCGGCGGATGGGAATGTTAAACTGGTCGACCACTTTGGTACTCTTCGAGAGAAGCAGGCTATATGCAAGCATCAGATTTCACCCTAACCTTTCTCTCATCATCACCAAAAATTAAAAGCAGAACATTGCACTATATAGGGTGAGTCACTAACTATTGCCACGAAAAATAAATCCGAAAGTATGATAGGAGCTGAAAAGTTTGTGGGACAAAAGTTGCATGGGACAACGGAGGTCATAATATGACGTTGTGGGGTCGCTCCAGAGATACGAAGGTCAACTTTTTTTTTTATGTATGCGTTGCTGTAGGTTGGTACTTACTTTCAGATAGCGGCTATCGAGACGAACCCAGCTATATGTAACAGTAAGGTTTTGAAGTTTTGAAGGTCAACGAAGATCACAAAGATGGGATGAACGTCCATTTACAGAAGGTGTTCGAAGTGATGACCATTGGTATCAACGCTGTGCTACAATCTTCTTATCATGGATTGAGTTGTATTCCTTATCACTTCGGCACTTATCGAAGCACATGCTTTGACAATTCTCTCTCGCATGTGTTCAGGTGTAGTTGGAACATCTTTATAAACAATGTGTCTTACGAATCGCCACAATAAAAGATCCAGATGCGTCAAGTCCGGTGAACGAGTCGGCCACGACACATCTCCGCGTCCAATCCAACGATTTTGGAACTGTCTCTGCAACTCATTTCCATCAGCGAAAAATGTGCTCGACACCCATCGTGTTGATACCACATTTTGTTCCTTCTTCGTAAAGGTATTTCTTCCAATAAGAAGACCTAATGTTTCTTGCAGGAATGTGGTGTACTTCCTACCATTAAGATTTCCTTCGATGAAATAGGAGCCTATAATTGTATCCTCCAGAATCCCACACCATACATTCACCGACCACGGTTTTTGGTGTGCAACTTGCCGCAGCCATCATGGATTTTCAGTTACCCAATAATGCATGTTATGCAAATTAACATTTCCATACTTCGTGAATATAGCCTCGTTACTAAATTAATAAATGTGTCATTCCTCTGAATCTGAAGTTGAGACCATCGGCAGAATTCATTGCGACACATACAATCCGTACCAGTTAATTCTTGGTGGAGACTGATATGGTAAGGATGATATTTATGGCGATGCTGAACACGAACAACACTACCCTGGCTCATGCCAGATTTCCTTGCGATTTGACGCTAACTAACACAAGGGTCTCGAACCACAATAGCAAGAGTACCAATTTCCGTTTCCTCGTTAGTAACTTTCCTTTGCCGGATATATTTGCGATGCGTTAAAGATACAGTTGTTCTCAATTTATCTTACATATATTTAAATGTACGACGTGTAGGGTGAGTACGTTGGGGATATCTTTCAGAGTATAAGTCTCTAGGTCTCACTGAATTTCGTTCGCATTCTCCGTAAATGAGAAGCATATTGACTTATTCTTCGAAGGAATACGTCATTCACATTCGCTTGATTCGGCGATACTAGCCTTACAGTTCCTATTAGTGTTGTATTGCGAAACCGTCGAATGGTGGTTACATGTCGGCGTATTCGGCGAATATTTATTATTTGCACGATATACGAGAGAAAATTGTCAGAGCATGTGCTTCGATAATTGCAGAAGTGATAAGGAATACTGCTCTATCAATGATAATAAGATTGCAGCACTGCATTGATACCAATGGTCATCACTTCGAACACGTTCTGTAAATGGATGTTCATGACATGTTTGTGATCTTCGTCGACCTTCAAAACCTTACTGTTACACATAATTGGATTCGTCTCGATAGCCGCTATCAGAAAATAAGTACCAAACTATAGCACTCCATTTAGAAAACAAAGTTTTCATATCTCTGACGTGACCCCACCTAGCAACAAAAAACAAACGTTATATTACGGCCCCCGTAGTCCCATGCAACGTTTGTCCCACAAACTATTCAGCTATCATGCCTTCGGAGTTATTCTAGGTGGCTCACCCTCTATAAGATTCCATTAGCTAACCTACGGTCCATGTGGGCGGACGAAGAACACTATTTCTGCTACGCAGTTGAACCCACTACAAGAAATTTGCCAGTCAACAATTTCTCATGACATTCACATTTTTAGGGCCGACCGGACGTACTGTTTTAAACGCGAGACTGAGCAGGGCGGACTTGCGCTCTTGAATGAACGCAGAGCTGTGTCGCTCAGGTGCATAGAGAGATATTTACAAACACTGTTATCCCCGGATATCTCGGCGCTCAAGAGTGCCACAGGCGAGAGTCTGCTTGAAAATATTGAAGTCAGCGCGCAAGTCAAGCGATTTTTGGGCTGCGACTTTTCATCACATCTAATATTTTGCTAGCGTGTTCGCGGGAAGTACTTTAGTTACAGTCATTCTCCGTACGATGAGCCCCTTTCATTGAAAGCGTTATTGTCAACGAGTATCAGTTCACGATACTAGAATTATCGTTTGCTCGAAACATCGTAGAAAATTCTTTCGCTATAATAACGGAACAATTTAAAAATCAGCATACATCAGTCAACATGAAGATCTGAAAGATAAGTACGTCATTTAGGCCACGACCTGTCGGACAGCTGCGCGCTTTACCCCTCCGCTTCGGCATTAGGGGACGCGCAGACCCAGAGAAATTCCGACCAGCGGATTAACGACAAGAGTCGGTGTGGCAGTCAACAGGGATGTCGTTTATAAACTAGGTGAGTACCGGGCCTAGTTAGACAACTCGCGAACATTTAGAAGGCTTTTGCACACTTTGACATGGGATAACGCTAGACGGTTGTGCTGCGTGAAGTCCGTCTGCAAAGGGGCGTGGGGTGGGGGGGGGGGGGTTAGGAGTGGCGAGAGAGGGGGAGAGGCAGAGTGAGACCATCAAGCCATCCTCTAACACTAGGAAATCCGAAAATTAATGTGCCGGCTCCGTGAAGATATAGGATAAAGTCCAGGAGAAAGAAGAAGGTGGCTGTAGATCACTTGTGCTTTGCAGAATTACTTACGTACAAGGAGATGATCTCATAGATACTATATTATATGAGGGTGACTGAAAGCTAAGTAACTCCAGTGCTTATTTTCACCCGTCTGCTGTCTCGAGAAATCAAACTGTAGACGCAAAACATAATGGGGAACTTCATTGGGCACATTTTGTACCAGAAGAAAAGATAGTATGGCAGGAAGCCACGTTACAAACTGATGTGTTTCATGACACAAGAGACCGTATAGTAAAAGAGACAATGTTGTTCTAACATTTCGCTGTAAGTTAAATATAGCATACACTATAGTTACTGTATTCTAGCATCCCAGCGGTTGCTTAACTCCACCTGCTTCATAAGACTGCGTTCGCACGGATATTCTTAAGAGCGGATCTGCTGATTGCGTGGTTAAGCCTGTCTCTATGAGAGCCGTAGCTCAAATTGCTGGTAACACAGGTCAGACTAAACATCGTCCCACAATGCCCAGACAAAGACTGTCAAAAATCAAATTTCATTTACCGTGTTCGCGATGTATAATGCAAGACGGTATCTCGCAAATTTTCACAAAATGCTTCTCAATATACAACTCGCGTTTTGCAGTGCGAATATACAAATACAGTAATGAAAATAAAGAATGAAAAATGAGAAAGTTAACTGACAAGTTAGCGATATACTTCTTTATAATTTTCCTGTGTACACTTACCTTCCTTGACATTTGTTTCAACTATAAAGCAAAGCCATATATTGCTTTATAAAATTTTTATTGCAAACTTCAGCCAAATGCAATATTAAGAATAAGAAGCTACATAGTTACAAAATATAAAAAATACTGAATTTCCTTAAATTTACCCTTCTGACATTCGTCTGTTTATATAATCTCGTTACCATTCCTCAAAACATATTAGCACAAAATCCTTTTAAACACGGCTGTCTCCGCTACACGACAGGCCGTCTTCCATACTTCTCAAACCAAGTACATAGCTAGACCGACTAAGACACGCTACTTGACACCTCTTTGACTAACATCTGTGGTCTCAAGAACAGACTTCCAAAGAATATGGTTATATCGATATTACGGACGTTGAGTACATTTATGAACTTCATAACTTCATTCACATTTATGGCCAAAACTACCTGACATATTTCATGGCAAATGGGACAGTCCCCTTTCATCCTGAACTGCTCACTTTTTAATCAACATACACCAGATATTTTTACTCGTCACAGACGTCGGTTCTCCGCACCATGGTGCTGCTGCTCGACAGGCAGCAGACGCTGCTCATTTGATCGATACTACCTTCACAACTATTAAGTCACCATCTACTATCACAACTAAACACAATAGTTTCTGCATTCAACGTCGTATTTCCGTCATTCGCTACACCACATGACTTCTGCTGTACGATTATGTCACAGAAAACTGGAATGAGGCATGCTTATCAGTATTCCAGCTTCCCACCAAAAGATTCCCCACTGTAACCATTAAAATAATATTAGAAATTTTATAAGGTAGCTGTTTACGGCTGTCAAACATTTGAACTTGCATCTCTGAGCCATCAGTTGTACAAATACATCTTTGTTCTCTACCGGCTTTCCTCCTCTGAAGATGGTTATTTATCCGAAACCGACAGAGACTAAAAGTATTTGTGCTTAAGATGGCTCAGAGATTCACTTCTTCGAAAATTAAAAAAATGATAAATATTAGCAGATACTAAACGTATTCTGCAGTCGCCGTACCATCGGCTATCGCTTCTCGTTCATGTGGGCATCTGGCTTGAGTATGAACATGAGGACGACTACGACATGTTCCTCCGGAGGATCACCGGTCCTGTCATTGATATACATTTAAAGAAGACGTCCGCTTTGCTTGTGGTGGCGTTGGCATCCCAGAGCACATCATTGTTCACTGTAGGGACGCAGAGTGTGATGCTAAGCGCTTCAGATGTTTTGTCCAAGGAACCTCGACATTTGAAATGATGCGATTCAGATAAGTGTGTGAAGCTTTGGTGCATCTTTGAGATATTCAATACTAAAGGAAACTCCAGGCATACAGCGCTGCAAGCTGTATAACGTTATTCTCGGAAGACTAATATGTGCCACGGCGGCTCGAAATTTGAATGCTTGCCACAGTAAGGACGCGACACAGGCAACACTGACAGTGAATACACAGATCTCGTAGCAATAAAGACGTACAACGTGAAGCGAAGAGTGCTCTCTCTCTGGGTCATCACAGACACCAACAACACCCGTGTTGGTAGTCGAGATTTGTTGAAGAGAGATTCCGGGGACTTTTTTCCCGAAGCCCAGGTAGATGGAATTCCGGGGACTTTTTCCCCGAAGCCCAGGGAGATGGAGACCATGATCACGTAGAGACATAGCTTGACGCGAACTGACAGTAAAGCGGAGCGCTATGTGGAGAAAAGGTGTGGACGCAGATTCATAGCTCGTGCCACACATACATTCTCATCCTATCCCTTCACAACAGTTTAGCGTTACAGCACAACACGCTCAACCTCGTTAGTTGGAGACAGAACATGTCAACTGGTGAGGCGATGAAACCGAGTGAGATATGTAGTAAATTCTTCATATCTATTCAAACTTACCGCATGATTAAAACCTTGTCCCAGAATCATAGAATGGTCCTATAATTACAATAATAATAATGGAAAACAAATGTTAAAGAATTTTCCTAATATTATAAACATATGTAACTGAGGATAAAAATGGCTCTGAGCACTATGGGACTTAACATCTGAGGTCATCAGTCCCCTGGAACTTAGAACTACTTAAACCTAACTAACCTAAGGACATCACACACATCCATGCCCGAGGCAGGATTCGAACCTGCGACCGTAGCAGTCGCGCGGTTCCGGACAGCGCGCCTAGAACCGCGAGACCACCGCGGCCGGCAACTGAGGATAGAATGTGGTAGTATATTAGTACATTACAACTAGTTAGGAAATATACTATAAACTAAATCTGTATTAATATATTTAAACTGCCCATTCTCAGTTACAAATGTTTATAGTATAAGAAAAATTGAAACTTCCTGACAGATCAAAACTGTGTGCCGGACCGAGACTCGAAAAATTGCTTTGTGGCAGACACTCTATATATTTCTACTTAGTAGCTAACCTGTGTTTTAAGGTGCCACAGTGGTCTTGTAGAACCGACAGTCGTAAATTCTGTTTAATTCTCCAAATGTTTTAATGCCTGGTACCTTTTTTGGTTGAATTGTTCCAGCATCTGTTTTCTAAAGATAATCGATGTCCCTTAAATTTGTCTAGACTATCTAGTTAGCGTAGAACCATTCATATAGGGACGGGTAAGGTGCTTGGTGGCTTGTGGAGGTTATTTCTGAAGGCTACGTTTACATTTGTTGGGGTGGTTTTAATATTTTCTACATTAAATGCTTTCATAAATTTTGGATTTATCTGTGCCCACATGGCTGAAGATTTAAGTGTAGTGTTATTGGAGCAGGCCAAAAGTTTATGGTTGTGTAATTGCAGCTTGTGGGGATTATTTTCTGAGGCCTACTTTCACATTTAAGGTGGTTTTCATATTTTCTACGTCTAATGCCTTTGGCTCCTTTAAAAGTTTGTATTGTTATAAGGAGAACAGACATTAATGCTTGGACCTTGTTACATGTTAGAAAAGAATTTTGACGTGCAACAAATTTTTTCATAAGAACGGCTATGTAACAAGCGACAGTCAGTAAGTTTCCCAGCACTTTCTCTAGGAACTGACTGTTGGTGTCCTTTATCTTGGTGTAAGTCCTTGTTCACTGTATCAGATAGTATCTTCATTTTGTAGAGCAGGTAGAAATTTATATTAATGGATGTAACATTACCAACTACAGTATCTAGGTAGTAGAGAAAAAGTCAGCGCCAGGAAATCCACACAAATTACAAAAATGTTTGTATGTATGTTCCACATCTCCTCATAAATTACTGGTCTGATTTCATTCGAACTTAATACACATATCATTTACTATGTGGAAAGAACCATTGTGAAGGTAGGGACCACTCACCCATAAAGGGGTGGGAGCACGGGTGAAAAGCTGTGTAACCCGCGACGCGAGAATACCCATAGTTTAGTCATCCACGATTTGAGAATGAGCTGAGTGGTCGGCGCGACAGACTATCCTAAGAGACCGGGTTCGATTCTCGGCTGGGTCGGAGATTTTCTCCGCTCAGGGACTGGGGGTTGTGTTGTCCTAATCATCATCATTTCATCCCCAACGCCGCGCAAGTCGCCAAAGTTACGTCAAATCGAAAGACTTGCACCCGGCGAACGGTGTACCCGACTGGAGGCCCTCGTCACACGACAGTTATTTACCTTTGCTAAACTTTTTCTCGCTGATGAGCCACAAAAAATGATGAAAGGAAAAAACTTTATCGTTTACTAGGTTTTCACTGTTGGTGCAGAAGAACTGCCACATGAAGCATGACGTTTAAATTTATTGCTTTTTTACTACTAGCTATATTCGTGACATATTTTTAAGACAGTATTCACAAATACCACTGAGTTTACTGGAAAAAATTACGTCATTGTACGGCATATGTTTCAGGAAATATGACTTCAAAAAAATCAAATGGCTCTGAGCACTATGGGACTTAACATCAGAGATCATCAGTCCCCTAGAAGTTAGAACTACTTAAACCTAACTAACCTAAGGACATCACACACATCCATGCCCGAGGCAGTATTCGAACCTGCGACCGTAGCGGTCACGCGGCTCCAGACTGAAGTGCCTATAACCGCACGGCCACACCGGCCGGCAAATATGACTTCACAAACGCTGACTGCGAGATAAAGCACCGCATCATGCAAGACGTTTAAATTTATTACTTCTTTGCTACTATATTCCCTATACATTTCGCACACAGTATCCACATATACCGCAGAATGTACGTAGAAAATTATATCATTTTACGGCACAGACTTCAGCAGATTTGACGACATAAAAACTGACATGCCTGGGAAACTGTCCCATCATGCATGAGACTTTAATAAATTACTTCTTTACAACTAACTCCATTCACAACACATTTCGCAGACAGTAGGCACTTGCACCACTGGATTTTATCGTTGTTCAGCACATAGATCAGGAGATACAACGTCATAGACTTTTAGCTCGATGTAAATGCAACTGCAGGGTGAAGTTCGCTGCACACCTAGGTGAAATATGTGTATAAATACGTCTGTAATATGTGAAGCATGTGTGAAATATATTTCAAAAGGGTAATTTGAAAAAATTACGCAATAGTGCCTGCCTTGCGGGAAGTCCCATTTAAGTTCATGAGGAATTTCCGTAGTACTTGCGTGCTAATCGAATCTACCAATGACAAATCTATCAGAAATACATCGAACTGCTTCGATGTCTCCCTTTAATGTCCCCTAGTGGGAATCCCAGATACTCTAGCAGTGCTCAGGAATCGGTCGCACTCGCGTTCTATAAGCTGTCTCTTTTATAGACGAGCTACACTTTTCTAAACTTCTCGCCACAAAACGAAGTCGATCATATGTCTTCCCGACTACGAACCTCATGTGCTCATTCCATTTCATATCGGTTTGCAACAGTACGCCTAAACGACGTGACTGTTTCAAGCGGCACGTTCCCCCTAATAGTGCAGGTGATTTACCACTTACCATTAGATGTTCTTTTAGGCACTTCTTGAAGGGAGCGGTGGCTCTACATGTGCAACAATAGTGTTTACAACTTGAAGAAACATCAGTTGTCAAAAAGAAATGTATGACACTGTTCCCTATTACCTCTTAATTTCATATTTTTATTTTAATATGTCAGTTTCCTTGCTGTTCCATGAATATGAAAGTTAACATGTAAATTATTTGGCAAGAAAACTTTTATTTCTTCAACCTTAAATCGGTGAAGATAAGTGAACCTGCAAACTTCACCGCATTCAGATTCATCTCAGTCACAATCATAGCCAAGCACTCTCTCCAAAACATATTAACACGAGGGTTGAATGAAAAGTAATGCCTCCACCTTCGTTAATTGGGTTTGGATGGAAATATTTTAATAAATCAAACGCAGAAATAATTCTTAGAATGTGATCTTTTATTCACTTTTCCACATAATCTCCAGCCAATTGGATACATTTCTGCCAACGATGAACAAGTTTTCTGAAGCCGTCACGGAAAAAGTCGACACACTATTTCCGCAACTACAGTTACACAGTTCACTCAACGTCTTCATCAGAAGGTCGTCTTTCATTATCGGGAACAGATGGAAGTCAGGCGGTGCTAAATCTGGGCTGTATGGAGGATGCCGTGCGGTGGTGAGATTCAGTCTCTGAAGTTGTGCTGTTGCGACACGTGAAGTGTGTGGTTTGGCGTTGTCACGCTGCAGGAAAACATTTCCCTTTACATTTCGGACCCTTGTTAGTCGTCGTTTTAGAGTTCGCAGCGTTCTGATGTAACTCTCTGAATTTACTGTTGTTCCACGATCAAGGAAATCAACATGGATAACACCATCTGCGTCCCCTAACACTGTGGCCATGATTTTTCCATCTGAGGGCTGCGTATTGAATTTCTTTTTCTGGGGCGAATATTTGTGTCGATATTCCATAGACGTATCGTCTCCGGGTCGTAATGGTGTACCCACGTTTCGTCTCCTGTCACAATTGGATCGAGAAACGCGTCACCTTCATTCTCGTAACGCGAGAGGAGTTCCTGGCAAATCTCAAGTCTGTGCGCTTTTATTTCAGCATCCGGGGTACCCATCGTGCACAGATCCTTCGATAGCCAAGCAAAGCAATAATGTGACCCACAGGTCCTTGTGAAATGTCGATTGTCTTTGGAATTTCTGTCTGAGTCATATGACGATCGTCCTGAATCAATCTGTCAACATTTTGATTGTGAAACTCGGTGGCTGCTGTCACAGGACGTCCTACTCCTCGTTTGTCACGCAGGTCAGATGTTCCTGCCTCAACCTCATTAAACTTACTCGCCCAACGACGCACAGAACTCTCATCAACACAGTCACAATAAATTGTTTTCATTCTCTGATGAATCTCCTGTGGGGTGCACCTTCTGCTATTAAGAATTCAATAACTGCACGTTGCTTATATCGCATTGACCGACCGTCTGCGCAGGGTTCCACAGTTTACACTGTAACAACACAACCGTCCAATGCTAAGGCTTCCCGCCAACTGGAGCTGTAGAGAAGAGGCTACGGAACAAGCCAGTACCTGTCGCATACCAATGCTGCCAACTGTTGAAGCGTTACGAATGTGGAGGCATTACTTTTCAGTCAGCCCTCGTATATCGTGGTTTGTGCTATGTGTTTCTGTTTTGGCCGGCCGTTGTGGCCGAGCGGTTCTAGGCTCTTGACTCCAGAACCGCGTGACCGCTACGGTCGCAGGTTCAAATCCTGCCTCGGGCATGGATGTGTGTGATGTCCTTAGGTTAGTTAGTTTTAAGTAGTTCTAAGTTCTAGGGGACTGATGACCTCAGATTTTAAGTCTCATAGTGCTCAGAGCCATTTGAACCATTTGTTTCTGTTTTGTTTTTTTGATTCTTTCTTTCTGTAAATCATTTCTGCCCACGATACCTTCTTTATAGAAGGAAATATAATGCATTACGAGTTATCGTTTAAAAATGTGCTCCGGCACTTGAGCTCATCCAGAAACGATAAATATAGCATACGAAGGTGACACATATTGCTTCACCATAACACATGAACAGCTACAGCGCGCAGCGCCTAAGTAACTGAGCGCCACTCAGACTTCAGCAAGCCGCTGATGTCAGAGGTGCAACCGCTGTGGATTTCTATCGACATGTTTGGGCCTCTTGTACGACAGTAGGATACGCAGCCGAAGCAAGGTCATAAGTTAGAACATTTGGGTCAGACGGCAAGCACAAATGGGAAACAGTAATACCCACAACGAGAAAAGGACGTGCAACATTACCGGTTGGTATTTATAGTTGGGACTGACTAAGATGTGATATTGTTTACCTGTAACGCTCTATTTAGTGCAGGAGCACCGATTTGCACAAAAAGAAGAATGTCTAAGAACACGGTTGTCCGTATTAAAGTCTAATACGCCACCGATGTTGATGACAGACGTAAGCTTTTACCGTTTGATTACTCCTACATTTCAAAAAAACATTTGTGTTTCACTCTAGTGTAAGATTGGGTCGTACTAGGCATAGCAAAAACCATGGAACCTCTTCTCTATGCTTCACAGTTTACAACTTACCACTACATTATTAAAATTTTCAGATTCACTCTCTCATTGTTGCGGACAGCTTTCCTTTGATTCTAAAAAACATTGTGAAATTTCCACAACCGTAATCTCACGGCAGACACAGAATTGTGTATTCTATAAGAGCAATCATTTGAAATTATCTTTGTTGCAATACCATATGTGTGTAACATGGTATTTATCGATTTAACAAAATGTACAGTTCTTGTTTCTGTTAACTTCTATGAATGTGAGTGTACGGTATCAAATTGCTTCTTCTTTTATATTCAGCGCAGTAATAATAATAAACATTCCACCTAATGACACATCTAGTTAGTTGGTTGGCTAGTTTTATGTTGCATGGATCATTTGTAGAATTTACCGTAATTATGTGGAACGAGTTAGTTTATTTCGTATTACACATTAAAATGTAGATACAGATACATGGTGAACATTAACAAGGTTATTTTTAATGCTGATGTGAGTCAGTAATTCATTTCCGCCACGTTTTCCATATCACATAAACAGAAATTTTCAACGAAATGGGAGTTGTCAAGGAGAGACTTTTTCAGTTTGTTTTCGGGTTTACCTATGCTGTCGGTCAATCATTTTAGATCATGACAAAATATCGTAAATTTTGATAGCAGCGTTCTGCACCCCTTTTCCTGCTAAAAGGCAACCTGCATGTGAAAACATGAATGCCATTTTTTCGTCTGGTATCGTAATTCGTACTTTGTTGTTCCTATCGAACTGTGGTGGGTTACATGCAACCAGCTTCACAAGAAATGATCAATATTCCGAACTCTGATCCAGGTTTTGACTAGATAATCGTATGCGTCCACCACATATTATTCCTACAGCACCTCTTTGACCAATGAAGAGTTTCTTCCTTAAAGATGAGTTACCCCAAACACTGTTCAGTACGGCTTCATTGCGAAAAAATGAAAAAAAGCTAATTACAGATTTATCGCTCACCCGGATTTGGAATGGTTCGAAGTGCAAATGCAGCTGGAGAGAATTGTTGCAGGAACTGAAAATCATCAATATGTAAACTTAAAATTTTTGAAGCTTCTAACTTTTTATAATTTATTCAGCATGTGTTGCACGTGTAACTACAGTAGTGTTCTGTTTCCTTATTTTTCTTCTTTTTTGTTTGTATTTGGGCTGACTAAGATAGTAAAGTCATCTGCAGAAATAACTAATTGCGCGTATTGTATATTAGACGGAAGGTTGTTTACGGGCATGAGAAACCACGGTGGGGTAAAGACTGACCCTTGTGGAACCTCATAAGTGATTTTTTTTTTTTTCGCACTCAGAAGAAATTTTCCTGGTTACAGTGATTAAATTACTAAGTACGTTTTTTATGAATTATTTTCGTTGAATACAAGGTCATTCATTTGTTGGCAGTACCATAAATACCATAAAACCTCAGTTCATTTGGTCAGACAAACGCCGTACACAGGTCAGAGAAAGTACAAACCTGTATTATTTTGTCTTTTAATGGTTTTAAAATTTGACGAGTGAACTTGTAATGGCCGGCCGCGGTGGCCGAGCGGTTCTAGGCGCTTCATTCCGGAACCACGCGACTGCTACGGTCGCAGGTTCGAATCCTGCCTCGGGCATGGATGTGTGTGATGTCCTTAGGTTAGGTAGGTTTAAGTAGTTGTAAGTTCTAGGGGACTGATGACCTCAGATGTTAAGTCCCATAGTGCTCAGAGCCATTTGAACTCGTAATGCGTCCGTTCTGTGCTTACGATGCGTGACTATGCCTTCGCAATACATTCCTGTTAATTTAGAGCCACCTTTTTCCAAACTTGACGGAATTTGGTTTGATCAAATACACTCGCAAAAAGTCATAATATTTTCAGTGCTGATAGCAGCTACAACATATGTACGAGAAGAAACTTCTCACAAGAAACCATTAAATCCCGCAGCTAAAAATGTGTTACTGTGTTTTTTTTTCCCTGGAGTATACGGAAACGAGGAACAGCAGCGACGAGACTTACATTCTGGGATCGCTCTCCAATATGAGACTTGTGACAGAAACAGGAAACTTAGATTTTGGAGTTGCGTGCCTGAATTACGAATTTATCGAAAAGACACAACGACATAACTCGAAATGTGCCGGCTGTATGGTGCCCGCGACTCGGCAGCACCGCCGTGGAATACGGAAAGAGGCGCCGCAGCTGTCGCACCCAGGGCCCAGTGCCGCGTCACTGGCTGGACGGAAGGGCGCCCGGGAGAAGGGAAGAAGCTCCGTCCACTTGGACGCTTATTGTCAACCAGAGGCAGTGCAGACAGTCAGTACCCCTATACTGAATGACAAGTTAGAGGTGCTTTACACTTTGCTCAGGATTGCTTATTTCTATGAGAGAGAGAGAGAGAGAGGAAAGAAGGAGAGTTGAGGTTGCAGACAGTTGTCTCGGCCATGTGATTAAGACACTGACAATGAAATACTAGGAAGAAGGATCACCATCCTTTCATGCGTAGTTCATATCCCTGTAACAGTTCATACAAAACTGGAGGACACCGCTTCCGACAGTTTTAAACATCCTCCTCCAGCTTTAATATAAGCTAACAGAAAATTTATGTTTCCGTCTTTTCACTTTTGTTTGAAGTTATTTGTTAGCTGAAATTTAATGGCAATCTGAAAGAAAATGTCTTGAGTATATACACTACAGGCCATTAAAATTGCAACACCACGAAGATGACGTGCTACAGACGCGAAATTTAACCGACTGGAAGAAGATTCTGTGATATGCAAATGATTAGCTTTTCAGAGCATTCACACAA
This sequence comes from Schistocerca piceifrons, assembly GCF_021461385.2. Lineage (NCBI taxonomy): Eukaryota > Metazoa > Arthropoda > Insecta > Orthoptera > Acrididae > Schistocerca > Schistocerca piceifrons. The sequence continues at coordinate 12,737,426 of NC_060143.1, forward strand.
GGTTGGCGCCGGTGGCGACACCTACAACGTGTTGACATGGGAAAGTTTCCAACCGATTTCTCATACACAGACAGCAGTTGACCGGCGTTGCCTGGTGAAACGTTGTTGTGATGCGTCGTCTAACGAGGAGAAATGCGTACCACCACCTTTCCGACTTTGATAAAGGTCGGATTGTAGCCTATCGCGATTACGGTTTATCGTATCGCGACATTGCGGCTCGCGTTGGTCGAGATCCAATGACTGTTAGCAGAATATGGAATCGGTGGGTTCAGGAGGGTAATACGGAAAGCCGTGCTGGATCACAACGGCCTCGTATCACTAGTAGTCGAGATGGCAGGCATCTTATCAGCGTGGCTGTAACGGATCGTGCAGCCACGTCTCGATCCCTGACATTTGCAAGACGTTTGCAAGACAACAACCATCTGCACGAACAGTTCGACGACGTTTGCAGCAGCATGGACTATCAGCTCGGAGACCATTGCTGCGGTTACCCTTGACGCTGCGTCACAGACAGGAGCGCCTGCGATGGTGTACTCAACGACGAACCTGGGTGCACGAATGACAAAACGCCATTTTTTCGGATCAATCCAGGTTCTGTTTACAGCATCATGATGGTCACATCCGCGTTTGGCGACATCGCGGTGAACGCACATTGGAAGCGTGTATTCGTCATCGCCATACTGGCGTATCACTCGGCGTTATGGTGTGGGGTGCCATTGGTTACACGTCTCGGTCACCTCTTGTTCGCATTGACGGCACTTTGAACAGTGGACGTTACATTTCAGATGAATTACGACCCGTGGCTCTACCTCTCATTCGATCCCTGGGAAACCCTACATTTGAGCAGGATAATGCACGACTGCATGTTGCATGTCCTGTACGGGGCCTTTCTGGATACAGAAAATGTTCCACTGCTGCTCTGGCCAGCACATTCTCCAGATCTCTCACCAATTGAAAACGTCTGGTCAATGGTGGCCGAGCAACTGGCTGGTCACAGTACGCCGGTCACTACTCTTGATGAACTGTGGTATCGTGTTGAAGCTGCATGGGCAGCTGTACCTGTACACGCCATCCAAACTCTGTTTGACTCAATGCCCAGGCGTATCAAGGCCGTTATTACGGTCAGAGGTGGTTGTTCTGGGTACTGATTTATCAGGATCTATGCGCCCAAAATGCTTGAAAATGTAATCACATGTCAGTTGTAGTATAATATATTTGTCCAATGAATATCCGTTTATCATCTGCTTTTCTTCTTGGTGTAGCAATTTTAATGGCCAGAAGTGTATGTAATGATCGTGTAATCGTAACCGCAATTATTAAGTGGCACTTCCTTTAAACATTTGCTCACCAGAATGTTCGGAAGCTGCCTAAGCAATGACAGAACTCTAGAATAGAATCTGGTCGTATTACCCGTCGAAGGAAAACCTTAAAAGGAAGGAAAATACTTTTGCGGCGAATAAAAATTTCTCTAGAAAGGTTCTGACCATGTGCAGGTGAGACTATTTTCTACCGAAGTCCATCCGTCTTAAGGTCAATTCAGAAGTGCAACACGTCGGGATTCACTTGAAACAGAATCGTAATTACCTTTCCAATTTAAACGACGATGCATTTTTCAGTACTATTCTTATACAGCATGAGCTACTGTTTGTATTCAACGTATTTCGTATTTATCAATGGATTAACTTTTAGAATTCCGAAAGCTCACAGGATGGTTCAGTTCCAATAATACATCCAATTATCTTCGTAAGAAATTCATCACACGTCTACCTAGACGGATAATTCATACCACAGTGAGTCATTTAGCTTCTTCATTGCTTATTTGATTGCTTATTTGCGAAGTCCAGAAAGAAGCACCGCTCACCACAGAGCGCATAGCGTCTGTGTCGCAGTCACAAATAAGATGTCCATTACGTAATATTTTTTTTTCCTTTTTGGACTATCAGTATACAAGCTGCATTGCCTAAACTATAGACGCCATAGCAGGCACATCATTCATGACAATGCAAACGTCACAAATACAGTCACCATCGTAGCAATTCATTGCAATACAAACAATTTCTGATGGAATCAGTATGAGGATGATACTGAGATACGATGTTATATAGCTTAATTTCCGCTTCGCAAATAGCCCAAACATTAGAACCACTTTCGCAGGCAGTGAGACTCAAATGCCCGCAAGCCACTCAGGCTTCCATATCGCGTAAGGTTAATTCCAGAATGGCTTCATTCAAACGAACATGGCAGCTTTCTCTAATTGGAGCTTTTGTTCTACCTTCAATGTCGTCTTGGATGGGAAATTAAGTAATCTTCCGTTTCACCTGTTTGGACCGAATATTAATCTCGACTACTTTTTCCTCTTATTTGCAAGATGGTGATATTGCTTTTCGTCAAGCACCACAAAATTGTATTTAGCTGACGAGTGCTCTCTATTCAGAAATAATCGTACTTTATAGGGTAAATTGATCGAATTTTGCCATGGAGGCTTCTCGTCATGTCCCGTGAAAGCTATATTTCCAGTTGTCTAAATTATTTAGAAATGTTTTGAAGCGTGTTGTGAATTATTTCCGTACAGTGATACTGCGTGAAGATTGAAACAGAGACGTAAACCGTGGAACGTGATAAACCTTCCCGATCGACCGGCTGGAGTAAAAGAGGCGAGACTGTCGCAAAACCTTAAAGATTGTAACTGATCAAGTGCTACTTACCCTGATGGCCGCGTTACTGGAAGGTATGACGTGCGCTTGAGCTATCAAGATTTCGCGAAGTTCATCACAGAATAGGCACTCACTGTCTCTGTACTCCTATTTCAAGTACCGTTCTCCACTTTGTTATTCTTTTCTACAATATTTTCCATTACAAGTTTTAGAGTAGTTGATCAAATTTTTTTGGTTTGGTGTCACTATGCTGATTCATGAGCGGAAATTTCCAACTATTATCAAAAACTGTAAAGTCGATACGGAGTCTAGTCTCCGTTACTTGTTATAATACCGGAACAGTTTGGCATGTACAGTTGAAGATTAATTATTTTAATTGTTTCTTCCATAATGATCAAAGAATGTACCTTGAGCGTGATGTGGGGAACTATTGTGAGATCTGAATATTTAGTAGCAATTAAAAGACCACCAAATTTCATCTTCCGGTTCCGTAGAGCAATGTGTTTCTTAATACCGGTCTGGATCTCATATTGTTCACGACAATCATAATATTCATTTTTACAGGCACCAGTTACACGGGAAGTAGACGTTTTCTAGTTGACACCAGATGTAAATTTAAAATGGGGAATCCCTCCTTGTGAAGTAACCCAGTATTACTTCAGTTTTTTGAGTTTCGGTGGTTTCAGCTAACGTTGATTCACACATGTACAACACTTGTTAATTTTGCATTTGCAGATGTAAGGGTAAAGGTTAACTGGTCTTTTAACTGGTCCTATTTTTAAAATACGCAGCTGAATTTATAAAAATATATTTATTTTTTAAACGGATTTGTATAAAATTCTGAAGTCTTTCTACGAGGAGCACATTACAAACACAAATACAGCGCACTTATGTATTAAACCATTACGTTGAAAACAAAAACTGACCGTCAGGCCCTTATCTTTCACAGAAAGCACTCGTAACAAAGGACCTATTTAGGAGGGAGTCAGATGTCGTTTTGGTGTATCGTAGAGAGAATTATAAAGAGTGGCGAGGAGCACACACTGCCAGAGGCGGATTCCAGCCAGAGGCAGCGAGGCCACCAGCCATAGGATAAGGGACGACGTAGAAGTATCAGTATGAGGGCGTTCCTGCTGCGCGTATGCAACCACCGACATTTAGGCAAGGCATCAGTGTGCTATTCGTATCTTTGCGACGTGCGCTTGGTAAATGCAGAAAAGTGAACTATGGCGAATGTTTTAAGCAAATGCTTCCAGACAGGACCAACGTGCTGTTATTGTTTTCTTAGCTGCTGAAGGACAAAAACCGGTAGAAATCCACCGGAGAGTGAAGATTGCGTATGCAATTAAGACTACGTCCGAAAAAACTGCGACAAGGGGTGCTGCTGCTTCATGATGCGATTATCACGCTTTCGGTCCATCGAAAAGTTCTTGAACGGTCGACGATTCCAGTCGGACGATGTTATGCAGTAGGCGGTTTCGGACTTCTTCACGCACCAGGGCACGCAGTTTTACCAGATTTCAACCTGCTGCGTCGGTCGGATGTTTATCTAGGCTCACTTCGAGATGGCAGAGTTAGAGTAACGCGTTTGCATTAAATTTTGGGTGAAACTCAAGAAACCTTTACAGAGACACATACAATGGTGCAGGAAGACTGCGGTGATGAGTGCTCAAGCGGTAGTCGGTGTTGGGAATGGTTGAGACGGTTTAAAAACGGCCCGACCGAAGTTAAAGGTGTCCTCGTTCAGGACGCCCTTCGACGTCTACCGGCAACGCTCCACGTGAGCAACGTCAGCGAAATTGCGCGTGGCAATCGAAGAATGACTGTCCGACAGATCGCAGAAGAACAAGGCATTTCAGTTGGTACATGTCATGAAATCCTGACACAGCATCTTGGAATGCGTCGTGTTGCCGCCAAGTTCGTCAGACGGCTCACGAGTCAAGACCAGAAAGACCTTCCCCTCGCAATCTGCGAAGAACTTTTGGAGCGCGCAAATGAGAACTATTATGTTTCCTTAAGAGAATCCTAACTAGTGATGAGACGTGAGTCTACGGTTGTGTTGTTGGACAAAGATTTAATCTTCACAAAGGGCCGGGAAAGGTTCTCCAAAACCCAAAAAGGTCGTCAGGTCAGGTCAAATGTCAAAGCCAAGCTAATAGTTTTCTTAGACTTTCAAGGATTAGTTCATCATGAATTCGCACCACAGGGACAAACTTAATCGGTGTTACAATCAGGACGTGTTGAGACGCCTGCGAGAAAATGTGAGAAGGAAGCGGCCTGAAATGCGCCGAGGCAATTCATGGCTCTTACATCACGATAACGTACCTACATATTCATCCATTCCGGTGTGTGACTATTGCATAAAAAACGAAGTCACTGTGTTGCTTCATCCTCCGTCCTCTCCAAATCTGGCCCCTGCAGACTTTTTTCTAAGTTGAAAATCACACTGAAAGGCCGAAAATTTATCTTGATAGAAGAGATACAAGAAAATTTGCAGACGGTGCTTCTCTCGATCCAGCAAGAAGCGTACCCAGACTGCTTCCGGAGTGGAACCGGCGTTGGGAGCAGTGTCTCAATTGTGGAGGAGAATATTTCGAAGGAGACCATGCACAATACATAAGAGTTAATAGTAGAAAAATTTTGTGGACAGAGTTCTGTAATTTTTGAACAGGCCTCTTATGAGCACTTGTTCACCTTCGCTAATATGAAACACATACCTTTCACTGAACCAGTTCTCAAGATATGCATTTTAGAGCCCATGTTTACTAGACAATTTTTTCTTGTTTCGATCCATACGACCTTTCAAAATAGTGAAAGCAAAGAGCTTAAAGTGGAAGGGATATGTTTCACAGAATCGAAGATGAAGTGCTAATAACTCTTAAGTTATGCATTTTAGACCAATGTTTACCGAATTTTTTGCTTGCAATGATCATTCCTGTCATATTACCTAAATACTTTATTTCCTTCTGAAACATTCTGTCTATACAAAGTGCGTCTGAAAAGTTCGATGAATGGTATAAAAAATAAAGGTAACAAGAGTCACAAACAAAATATTTTTTCTGGCTGTCGAAGTAATCACCTCTACCTACAGCACACTTGTGACATCGGTTGTAAGGCTATTGGAAAGTCTCAGTAAACGTTTCCTGAAAAATCACTCGAAGCAGCGTGATCACGCTTTGTTGGATATCCGCATCGTTAGAAGACATGAGATGGGATGGTATCAGAATGATCCGGAGGCCGATGGACATTTAACGGCATGGTATTCATCATCTTTCCCAACCCTCAAAAAATGTCGGCTGCCGAAATCTAAGATTAAGGCGATAGCCTTTTCGGACACCAAGGGTTTGATCCAAAATGAATTTCTACCCGAGAGAGGATAGGAAGCCGATAAACACCATGTCACTGACTGTTGCTTAGTCTCCGAATCCTCCTGGTAGCACCAGATCACAACCCCCGTAATAATGAGAATATCCAACAATGCGTGACTATATTGCTTCGAACTATTCCACAAGAAGCGTTTGCCTACAGTCTCCAACAGCCTTACAATGATGTCAGAAGTGTGTTCTATCTACACGACTACTCTGAAAGTCACACTTAAGTTCCCGGTAGGTTTATCGAACCACCTTCAAGCTATTTCTTTACACTTCCAGTCTCTAGCAACGCGCTGGACAAACGAACACACATTTTTTTCGTGCGAGCTCTGATTTCTCTTGTTTTACTGTTTACGTTATATATTTGACTTCTCAGTTTTAACGTAATGTTAACGTAAATCAAGAACGAAATACTTCTAACTTCCCACGCCAAATGGTGGGTGCTATGTTTTACAGTAAGCAACCGTGTATATTTGATGTCATGTATGTACGGGTTCTGACCCAGTGCTTATGCAGAAGCCTATAACCACTGTTATAACAATGCTAGCTTGTCCAGAGGGACAAACGAGACGTACATCAGCATGTCGGTTAAATATGATAGCAAAATTGTTTATCCACATCTACAAACTTTTTTGTAATGAACATTGTGTTTCACGGCATTTTAATTATTACATAATGGCAGTTTCGTACTATTACTATTTTTTATATATTTGACTCCTTAGTCTTAACGTAACATTTTATGTAAATCACGAACGTTGTACTTCTAACTTCCCACGCCAGATGGTGGGTATTATGTTTATTTAAAAAACCTGTGTTATACCTCATTTCATGTTATTCATATAGTATTATTTCTCATTGTCTTTTTCCCTTTTACCTGTCATGCACTCTGACAACTTATTATCGATCTGGTTTATGTTTTGTAAGTTTGTTTTTTAAAAACAATACGCCAATGTATTTTAGATGTTTCCTTCCCCTTTCGTCTGCTATGTGTTTAACGTACATTTTAAATTTGAATTACTTCAAGATTCACAAATGCACAAGAGTTATGTAGAGTTAATATCTCGCAAAACCAGTAATATTAAGTCTTCACGTGACACATGTCACATAGAGGGCGTTCCAAGCCCTGTGTCACCGAGGTCTGCTGAACAAGTGCATGTAAACAGCGGCCTCAGTTTATGTGATCGCTCTAAGCTTGTTGACACCAGTGCCTACCAATTTAAATTGTATATTACAGATATGTTCCTACCAACTGTTTAGTTGTGATTTTCTGTTTTATACTCTCTGATCGTTATGTGAAAAAATTTTTAACTTCTAGCACTGAGGATGGTCACTTAGTGACCGAAAATCGATTTTGCGGTTAATAAAACAAAAAAATACGACCAATGTTGTCTCTCCTTCCAAGTATATCCAAAATTTAACTGATTTCTTTAAGTACTAATATGGATGACTTCACAGTTTTCACTATTTACATTCAATTGGCACTTTCCGCGCCAAGCAGACATATTGTTCAAATCATTTTGCAATTGATTTTGATCATCTGATGACTTTAGAGTATGCTAAACAATATAAGAGTACATCAGGAATAGCAGTAGGCTCACAAAACCAGGGAACGCCAGATATTACTTCTGATTTATTCGATGACTTTCTGTCAGTTGCTACGAATGTGGACTTTCTGACAGGAAATCACAAATCCAGTCTCAAATCTTAGACGATACCCCATAGGTCTTTTCTGAAGAAAGGTGTCAAAAGCCTTCTAGAAATTTGAAATTTGGAATCAATTTGACATCCCCTGCCGACAGCATCCATTACTTCACAAGACGCGGCGCTCCGCGGAACTCACGGACTTCGAACGTGGTCAGGTGATTGGGTGTCACTTGTGTCACACATCTGTACGCGAGATTTCCACACTCCTAAACATCCCTAAGCCAACTGTTTCCGATGTGACAGTGAAGTGGATTGACTGACGGAGACCGCCGACAGTTGAAGAGGGTCGTAATGTGTAATAGGCAGACATCTATCCCGGCCATCACACAGGATCCACTGCAAGTACTGTGAAAGTTAGGCGGGAGCTGAGAAAACTTGGATTTCATGGTCGAGCGGCTGCTCATAAGCCATAAATCACGCCGGTAAATGCCAGCGAATCCTCGCTTGGTGTAAGGAGCGTAAACATTGGACGACTGAACAGTGGAAAAACGTTGTGTGGAGTGATGAATCACGGAACACAATGTGGCGATCCGATGGCAGGGTGTGGGTATGGCGAATGCCCGGTGAACGTCATCTGCCATGGTTTGCAGTGCCAAAAGTAAAATTCGGAGGCGGCGGTGATATGGTGTGGTCGTGTTTCTCATGCAGGGGAGCTTGCACCCCTTGTTACTTTGCGTGCCACCATCACACTACAGGCCTACATTGATGTTTCAAGCACGTTCTTGCTTCCCACTATTGAAGAGCAATTCGGGGATGGTGACTTCATCTTTTAACACGATCGAGCACCTGTTCATAATGCACGGCCTCTGGCGGAGCAGCTACACGACAATACCATCCCTGTAATGGACTGGCCTCCACAGAGTCCTGACCTGAATCCTTTAGAACACCTTCGGGATGTTTTGGAACGCCGACTTCGTGCCAGGCCGCACCGCCCGACATCAATACCTGTCTCGGTGCACCACTCAGTGAAGAATGGGCTGCCATTCCCCGAGAAACCTTCCAGCACCTGAAATGAACGCAGGCCTGGAGATCAGAAAGCTGGCCGCTGTGGCCGAGCGGTTCTAGGCGCTTCAGTTCGGAACCGCGCTGCTGCTACAGTCGCAGGTTTGAATGTAGCCTCGGATATGGATGCGTGTGATGTCCTTAGGTTAGTTAGGATAAGTAGTTCTAAGTCTAGGGCACTGATGACCTCAGATGTTAAGTCCTAGTCTTCTCTTCTTCTTTTTTTTTTTTTTTTGAGGGTGGAAATTGTCATCAAGGCTAAGGGTGGGGCAACACCATATTGAATTCCAACATTACAGATGGAGGGCGCCACGAACTTGTAAAATGTAATATATATATATTATTATTATTGGTGTATTGCCCTTAAAGAGTGCATTTGGACTAAACTACATGGCCAGTTCCTTTTGCTGCCTTCCTTTCTGCCCAAACTTCCCTCATTCGCTCGCTGTGTTTCTGTTTCCGGTCCTCTGTCCGTGCTTTTTGTCGGCTTTGTGTCTTCGGCTTCATCTTGATTGCCTTTTTGGTTGCCAACATTTCTTTCATCTTCTGGCTGTGGTCTTGCTTGCGTTCTTCGGTCCATTTCATGCCTGTTCGTTTGTCACATTTTATCTCATGTAGTTTACTTTTCTTAATGATGTTTCTGAATTTTATTCTGTCGTTTATTGTATCTGCTGTTATGTTGAGTTGGTTCAGGTCGTTTTCTACCTCTGCCACCCATTTGTTGTTTCTAGTGGTTACCCAGTCAAAGATCTGTTTGTACAGTTCCTCTGTAGGCTTCTTGATCCATATTCCATTTTGTTAGTTGCGCCAAATATTTTCGTAAGTATTTTCCGTTCTACTTTTTCTAATTGTCTGATACGTGTATGCCCTAGGATTAGTGTGGTCTCTGCTGCATATAGTGCCTCGGGGAGCACCACCGTGTCGTAATGGCGTAATTTGGCTTTTTGTGAGATAGACTTCTTGTTGTAATGATTCCACACTACTTGGTATGCCTTGTCCAGTTTAGTCTTTCTTTATTCGTTTGAGTCTCTGTTATATCCACTCATTTGTAGTGTTTCACCGAGGTATTTGAAGTTTGCCGTTTTGTAAATCGTGCCATACTTTGTGTTCAGAGATGAGAGTTACTTTGTGCTCATAAACTGTGTCTTTTCGTAAGAGATCTGTAGTCCAGTTTTGGAAGCGATTTCGTGCAGTTTTTCAATAGCGCCTTTTGTTTCCTTTATACCTTTCGTGACAATCGCCAAATCGTCTGCAAAAGCCAGGCATTTAATCTGTAGGTTTCCTAAGGTTATCCCCTGTTGTGATGTTTCCCATTCTTTTATGACCGTATCTAACACCAGATTGAAAAGGAGAGATGAGAGGCCATCGCCTTGTCAGACACCTGTGCGAATTTCAAAGGGCTCTGATAGTTCCCCAAAGAACTTTACTTTGGAGGTTGTGTTGGTTAAAGTTTGCTCTATGATAGCCCGTGTTCTGTTGTCTACTTTGTATTCTGCTAGAATTTTGAAGAGAGTTTTCCGGTCGATAGAGTCGTAAGCCTTTTTGAAGTCAACAAAGGTAATGATCAGGTTCTGTTTGTGTTGTAAAATCATTTTCAGGTTCCAAATTTGTTCCACACAAGACCGCCCTTTACGGAAGCCTGCTTGGTATTCCCCAATCAAGTGGTCGGTCTGGCATTCTAGTCCAGTAAAGCTTTAGAGAGGATCTTGTATGTGACCGGTAGTAGAGATATTCCTCTGTAGTTGTTCAGGTCAGTCTTGTCACCTTTTTTGTGTAGTGGGTGTATCAGGGCAGTTTTCCAGTCGTCAGGAATTTTCATGGTCTTCCAGATGTCTTCCAAGATCCTGTGGATGTCTTTGGTGAGTTCTGGGTCTTGTAACTTCCAGATTTCCGCGATGATGCCCTCTTCTCCTGGTGTTCTACGATTCTTGAGTCATATATATATATATATATATATATTGTCAAGGAGCACTTAAGATCCTTAAAGAATTACCTACAAAACGACTGGGAGTGAACGCTGCATATTATTCTTGCTCTTCACTTTCGTACGATCAGTACTTTCTAAGTAATGATTTAGTCCAAAAAGTTAATCTGTAAAACATTTTGGAGTGAAAATACACTGCCTGACAATCGGATGTAAATGTAACATAGTAGACGTACGCACTGTCGGCAGGTATGTACGTCATTAGAGTTGAAATTCTTTGTGTCAGGTGGAACGACAACTAGAGTGCTTTAGTGTTGTCTATTTTCTGTTTTGCTGCCAGACCCAGTAGGACATGTAAGCCTCAGGTGTTGAATGATCACTGTGAATGACACAACATAAATGCCACGTACCTGTGTGAGACAGCGTTATCAGCACCTTCTCTTAAAACAAGACACACCACGAAGGAATTATGCGAATGGGATGGAACTCGGTACAATTCATATAAATTCATAAACAAACAAATAGTTACAGTTTCAGAAAAGTTGAATGATGTATTACAGAGAAAGAGCTTCACCAATTAAGCAATTCAATAACGCCCCGTTATGCATGCAATTATTCGTCTTGACACCGATTAATAGTGTTGTTGGAAGTCCTCCTAAGAGACATCGTGCTAAATTATGTCGAATTGGCGCTCTAGACCGTAAAATTCCAGAAAGGTTGCAGGACCCTGCCTGTAATGCTACAGACGTTCTCAGTTGGGCAGAGGAACAGCGACCTTACTGGCCGCTGTGGGATTTTGCAATCACGAAGACAAGCAATAGGAACTTCTTCGCCCTGGAATCTCACCAACTGGAGTAAAATTGTCTGCAGTGATGAGTTCCGCTTTGAATTGAGCCCCGAGAACAGTGAAGACATATCTGGAGACGTCGCGCCGAGCGGTTCTAGGCGCTACAGGCTGGAACCGCGCGGCTGCTACGGTCGCAGGTTCGAATCCTTCCTCGGGCATGGATGTGTGTGATGTCCTTAGGTTAGTTAGGCTTAGGTAGTTCTAAGTTCTAGGGGACTGATGACCTCAGATGTAGAGTCCCATAGTGCTCAGAGCCATTTGAACCATTTTTTTCTGGAGATGTCGCGAACGGCGATTGGATAGACTGTCGTCCACCATACGGACCTACAGACAGAGTTGCCATTTCTTTTTCATACTACAACCCCTTTGCTTGTCATCCGCGGCAGCCTTAAGCAAAGCTGTACATGGACGACATTCTACGGCCGCTTTGTCGTGCTTTATTTTAAGCCATGCCGGGCTACAATTTCCGCAAGATTATGCCCGCCTGCACACGGCGAGTGTTTCTATCAATTATCTTCGAGCTTGCCAAACAAAAATACCTTGGCAATCAAGGTCGCCGCATCTACCCCAGATGAGTACGTTTGGAGCATTATGGGCACAGCCCTTGAACTCGCTCGAGTGTTTGATGATCTGAAGCGGCCATTGAACAGCACGATATCACTTAGCAGGACGTCCATCAATTCTATAAATCAATGACAAGCAGGATAACTATTTGCATAAGGGGCAGAGGTGAACCAATGCGTTATTCACTTGCTCAGTGTGTAAAGCTCTTTCCCTTGAATAAATCAGCCAAGTGTCCTGCAATTGTAATCATTTGTTTGTCAATTCATGTACATCGCATTATCTATTTCCGTCCCATTCGGATAATTCTTTCGGGATGGAACGTTTTGTCTTAAAGCGTACATTGGTAGAGACGTCATTGTGGGTGTCCTTTTGACAGGCTGGTCGAATCCTGAAATATCCATATTTGTGGGGTATTGCGATGTGACAATGGCCCAATCTTGCGACGTCTGAGAATTTGAGGGCAGGCATATCCTCGTGAAGTTTCCTGTCGACCTCGTCTGACCACCACAAGAGGCTGTCGACATATGGTGACGCCACCCGACAACAGTGAATGGACTCCCTGGAACATTTGGTGTCATTCTGCACAACTGGTCAGAGATTAGCAGCAGCGAAACTAAGGAATAACCATCCCACGGGTCAGATGCCGTTAACATCACAACACTAACGGCTGTGTTTTTTGCTGGTGCCGGGAACCATGGAGTGTTGGTGATTGGCATTGCACTGTGTGTGTGTTGGCATCACAGCCTATTAGGGCGGCGACGTTGGAAAAGGTCCCATTAATCTAAAGCTCTGGAGAGGTAGAGCGGTGTTATTCGTTGCGTTACGAGGTAGGGACACATCGGGTATGACCTCAGGTCACGGCTGGTGGTGATTCAAGGAACTCTATGACATGGCACAACGGTACGTCATGGACATCCTACGTCCTCATGTGTTATTCTCGTATGTCACTATTGTGATTCCATTTTTCAGCAGGACAGCATTCACACACCTTCAGGGACTCACACCTAGTGAGTACGTGGCTGGCGACCACGGGGTCCCGAGCTGAGTCCTGGCATTACTTCCACTTACTTACGCCAGGCTCCTCACTTTTACCTTTCCTATTTGGCCACCCTCGGCCAGCTCTTGTTCTTTTCCGACCCTGACGCTATTAGGTTTCGAGGGCTAGGGGTCTTCCATTTCCAACCTATACTTCTACTGAGCCGAATATCTCCCGGGATAAGGAGATTACCTTCTATCAATTGCCAACGGCCTTCTAGGAGGGCGGATGAGCGGCTAGAAGGAAGGGCACTCTCTCGCCCTTGAGGTGGGAAACTGCTCCTAAAGGCGGAGGAGCCACAAGGTGGCCAACGGCATAGAATGGAGAAGGAAACGTGAAACCACTCCACTAAAGACCCGGGCGGGTATCCCAAGTATCAACAGCTTATGATGGAAAGCTCTTTGGTTAAATTCTCCGGAGGTAAAATAGTCCCCCATTCGGATCTCCGGGCGGTGACAACTAAAGAGATACCAAAATCCAAAAGCATTAATGTAAGAAGGATAGCAACATGGAACGTCAACTCACTTCTTAAATGTGGTAAACTGGAAAACTTGAAAATGGAAATGAAACGAATGGATATTGATGTACTGGGAGTCTCAGAAATGAGATGGCCAAACGCTGGCGACTTTTGGTCAGGGGATTACAGAATCATACACACTGGAGCAGCACAAGACAGTCCCGGGATTGCAGGAGTGGGAATTATCCTCAATAAAGAGATGGGGTTAAGAGTAAAAGGATTTGTTCAACATAGTGAGAGGATGATTTATGTCCGATTGGAAACTAAACCAAGAGACACAATCGTAATCCAAGTGTACATGCCAACTACGAGGCACGAGGATGATGAAATCGACATGATGTATGACCACCTTGAAGAAGTAATTGGCAGAATTAAAGGAGCTGAAAACCTTGTCATCATGGGACATATGAATGCCGTTGTTGGGGATGGTAAAGAAGAGGATGTGGCAGGGAATTTTGGATTAGGATTAAGAAATGAAAGAGGGGATAAACTTGTAGAATTCTGCCAAAGAAATAAACTTTGCATTACAGATACCTTCTTTAATCATCCAAGAAGAAGATATACTTGGAAAATGCCTGGTGACATTAACAGATACCAAATTGACCTCATATTAGTGAAGCAAAGATTTAAAAACCAAGTTAAGGAAAGCAGATCATATCCAGGCTGTGTTGTGGAAAGTGACCACATACTCGTTATGATGACGACTGAACTAAAATTCAAGAACATTAAAAGAAGAAGTACATGTAAATGGGATTTGACAAACCTGAAAAACGAAAATACACTGAAGCACTATCAACTAGAAACAGACAAGAAAACATATACACAGGGCTGCAATGACATCCAAAGCAGCTGGGAAAAAATAAAAACTGGTATTTTAGAAGCAGCAGAAGAAGTAATAAGAAAAGAAAGGACAGAGAAAAGGAAGGAATGGATCACTAATGACCTACTAAATATGATGGAAGAAAGAAGGAAATTAAAAAATTCTGTGAAGAAGGAAGACCAAGAGAGTCTGAAAAACAGAATCAACAGAGAGGCAAAACAAGCAAGAGAAAAATACCTTGATGATCTTTGTATTTCAGTTGAGGACAACGTGAGCAAGGGAAATATCGACAAGGCCTATAAATGTGTGAGGCATTGCTTTGGAGACAGAAGAAACAAGTGTAGGGCTGTGATGGATGAAAATGGCAATATGTTGGATGACGATGATGAAGTTGCAAGAAGATGGAAACAATATATAGGAAAACTGTACAGCGGACCAGACCTGTCTAAAAACATCATGGAAGAAGAAACAGAAGTAGATGCACACAACATAGGTGAACCTATATTAAAGGTAGAGTTTGAACTAGCTCTGAAAAAATTGAAAAACAACAAATCGCCTGGTATAGACAATATCCCAGCCGAACTTCTGAGATCTGGAGGAGCAAAACTGAATCAGGAGTTGTATAATCTTGTTTTCAACATGTACGAGCAGGGTAAAATTCCTACAGACTTTGAGAAAAACATTATGATCCCCATTCCAAAGAAGGCAAATGCTACAAGATGTGAAAATTATAGGAAACTCAGCGTAGTTACTCACGCCTCTAAAATATTAACCTCAATTATCCTAAAACGCATAGAACAAAAAGTCGAAGCTACACTCTCAGAAGACCAGTTTGGATTCCGGAAAGATAGAGGAACCAGAGAAGCAATATTTGCTCTAAAATTAATAATAGAGAAACGACTAGATAAGAACCTGAAAACATACATAGCTTTCGTAGATGTAGAGAAAGCCTTTGATAATGTTAAATGGGATAGGATGTTTGAGGTACTCAAAAAAGTAGGAGTAGACCATAAAGATAGAAAAATGATATGGAACCTGTACAAAAACGAGACAGCAGTTATCCGTGGACGGACAAAACAAGAAGAGGTGCAGATACGGAAAGGTGTCCGACAAGGTTGCGCACTATCCCCTGTTATCTTTAACGTATACATTGAAGAGGCGCTGAAAAAAGTAAGGGAAAATTCACAGACAGGTGTAGTCATTCATGGCCAACGAATAGATATGATAAGATATGCCGATGATATAGCTGTCCTGGCTGAAAGTGAAGAAGATCTTGTAGTCCTACTGAATAGAATGGGTAAAGTTATGGGTGAAGAATATAATATGAGAATTAATAAAGCAAAAACAAAAGTAATGGCATGCGACAAAGAAGGTCAAGTGAAAGTCCAAGTTCATGTAGGCAATGAACTGCTTGAACAAGTTGATAAATTTACTTATCTGGGCAGTAACATTACCAGGGATGGAAGGAGTAAGGCAGAAGTGAGAAATAGAATAGCTCAAGCAAAGGCTGCTTTTAACAAGAAGAAAAACATATTAACATCTAAGAGCATCAGCCTTGAAACCAGGAAAAGATTTTTGAAATCACATGTGTGGAGTGTGGCATGCTATGGGTGTGAAACATGGACTCTCGGGACAGAGGAACAGCAGAAGCTAAATTCTTTTGAAATGTGGTGCTATAGACGCATGCTCAAAATAAAATGGATCGACAAGGTCACAAACGAAGTGGTTCTGGAAAGAGCAGGTGAGAAGAGAAGCTTCTGGAGTTTCATTGTTAAAAGAAGAGTGCAATTTACAGGCCATCTATTAAGACATGAAGGACTCCTGAACACAATCATAGAGGGATATGTCGAGGGAAAATGACCAAGAGGAAGACCACGACTGAGGTACATGGATCAAATCGTGAAAGATGTGGGATATAACACCTATAAAGAAATGAAGAGAAAAGCTGAAAGACGCACAGAATGGAGACAAGCTGCCATTGTAGCTGTTGCAAAGCAATCCTTGGATTGACCACTACAGAAGAAGAAAAGCATTCACACACATGGGAGTTGTGTCCACGACGTGTATACATAATGTTCGGGTACTGCTGTGATCAGCAAGATTCCCAGATCTGTTCTCGATGCAACTTGAGTTGGACGAGCTAAGACATCAACTCCGTCCCCAGCATGTCAAGGACCATTTAGGACAGCTGTGGGCCAGCTGGTATCAGCTAAGGATACAACGATTATATGACACTCTTCCCATCCAAATCAGTCCAAAGATGGTACAACATCATATTGATGAGCTCACATAGCCAAGTGCTTTATAAATTTGACCCGAATTTGTAATCGCTGAAATAGCAATACATTCCTTTTCAGTATGTGAAGCTTCATTTCGATCCCTGCTCTCTTTACGGGTACTTCGCATTTTTTCTTTGCCAGTGTATTTAAAATATGTTATGGGGTTGATTTGTTTGGTTCCAAGTCTAGCAATAATATAAACAACAAAAGTGGCTTCAGTTAATTGTTTGAGGCACTCACTAATATGATTCTTCCACTTCAAGATTTCATCATTACGTAAACTCAAAAATTTTGAGAATTCTACCTTATTTACTGGCTCCTGTTAGTGTGCTACATCAATTATTGGTATAGGTTTGTTTGTAGTACAGGAGTGAATATAGTATGTCATCTCAAGTAAAATTTCATTTCAAGACAAAAACACATATATCATTTCAAGCAGTCAATGTGTGCATTGAACTGTGTGCCTGCTTTCGTGAGGTCGTAAACTGGATCCAACAGAGGTAAGAGATAAGTATTCACTTCCTTATGAGTGACTGATACAGAAATGAAGTATACACAGGGACTGGAAGTACCTTTATAATATGATTAAAGAGTACAGTGCCGGCCTGTATGAGGGGGAAGAGTTGTGTGTTGACGTGATAGAAGAAACAGGAGTCGATATAGGAGAGAGGGGATCCAGTGTTAGAATTTAAAAGAGCTTTGAAAGACTAAGATCGAATACGTCAGAAGGGATAGATAAAATTCCGTCAGAATCTCTAAAATCGTTGTGGGAAGAGACAACGAAGCGACTATTCACGTTGGTGTGTAGACTGCATGAATCTGGCGATATTCCATCTGACTTTCGGAGAAACCTCATCCACACAATTCCGAAGTCTGCAAGAGCACACAGGTGCAAGAACTATCGCACAATCAGCTTAACAATTCATGCGCCAAAGGTGCTGAAAACTATAGTTGTATAGAAGAATGGGAAAGAAAATTTAAGATCTGTTGTATGGCGATAATTTTGGCTTTACGAAAGGTAAAGATATCAGAGAGTTAGTCTTGACGTTGCGGTTGATAATGGAAGCAAGAGTGAAGAAAAATCAAGACACGTTCATACGATTTCTCAACCTGGAAAAAGCGACAGCTTAAAATGGTGCAAGGTGCTCGAAATTCTGAGAAAAATAGGGGTACGTTACAGGGAAAGGCGAGTAATATACAATATGTTCAAGAACCAAGACGGAACAATAAGACTGGGAGACGAAGTAGTACGTGCTCGGATTAGAAAGAGTGTAAGACAGGGGTGTAATCTTTCGCCCCAGCTGTTCTATCTGTACGTCGCGGAAGCAATAACGGAAATAAAAGAAAGGTTCAAGAGCGGGAATAAAGTTCAAGGCGAGGGGATATCAATGTTGACATTACCATCATCAGTGAAAGTGAAGAAGAATTACATGATCCGCTGAACAGAAAGAACAGTCTAATATCTACAGAATATGGATTGAGAGTAAATCGAAGAAAGACGAAAGTAATGAGAAGTAGCAGAAACTTAACATCAGGATTAATGTTCGCGAGGTAGACGTAGTTAAGGGATTCTACTACTCTGTTAACAAAGTATATAAAAAGCAGACTATCACTGGCATAAAGAGTAGTCCTGGCCAACAGAAGTCTGCTAGTATCGAATATAGGACTTAATAAAAGGAGGACATTTACGAGAATATGTGTTTGGAGCACAGCGTTGGATGTTAGCGAAAACGGACTGTGGGAAAACCGGAACAGAAGAGAATCGACGCATTTGAGATGTGGTGTCACAGAAGAATGTTAAAAATCGGGTAGACTGATAAGGTAAGGAATGAGGAGGTTCTCTGGATAGTCGGCGAGGAAAGGAATACATGGGAAACACTGACAAGAAAGGGCTTAAGCAACCGATGCTTCTTGGGGTAAACACACACATGGTATCACTGAGGGCGGCGGCGAGGCGAGGTCACGTGACGGGTGGGCGCTGCCGGGTTTCGCGGTCGCGTCTGCCCGGCTCCTAATTTATTCAAAACGGCGCATTGCGACGTCCGCGACCGCGGAACTCGTGAATATTCAGCGCAGGCTTTGTAGCGGGCCGGCTCCGAATTCCGGGGCCTCCGTCTGCCGACCGAGGCGGAACGGGGCAGTCCTGCCTGGTAAGGCGGCACGCGGAGAACACTTCCTCGCCGACCTGGGCCATGACTCATTATTAAAACATCGAAAACGCCGATTGCAATTCTCAGTCTACGAGATATCCTGCACGTTCCCGGTATTGACTCCCGAATTCATTTCGATGGAAATCGGAATTTTCCTTTTCGAAGCTGCTTATTTTTTGTCTTTCTCTGATGACAGAGAGGCATATTTCTCTGGAAGATTGCGAGTGCTGATATTGAATGTATCGCTGCTATCTGATGTGCGACTGTTCCAATCCTGATATATTAAACACGCTGAGCGGTACCGTCTGAAAAGTAAGTGAAATAACAAGCTCCATTCCTCACAGCTCTTATTCCTGCGGAATCAAACAGCTACAACAGATTCACAGCATATTTCACAAGTGTACTGTTTGTCAAATGACTTAGTTTGCGCTGAATGATATACATTTGAATGCATTACGGGAACAGCAGTGATCAATGTCTTATAAATATTTACTATTAAAAACAGTCTTGATCACGATTTATTTATCAAGTCAATTGCTCCCGTACGGGATAACGCGCGGCTGGCACTGTGAAATTCTAAGTCCCTTATCTGCTGACGCAAGCGAGCGCTGCCCGCGCAGTGGATCATTCGCGCTGCTGCTGCTGCTGCACAGGCAACTGCATTGAACGCTGCCAAGATGCCTTACAGAAGATACCGACGTCGTGGAAGACAGACAATATATAAAACAATTGAAGACGTTGAAACGACAACATCTGCCGCCGACAAGAAAAAGAATACTATCAAATCTGTCGCTGCACATTCTCTATTGGATGGACCCGCAGTCTTCTGTGGTTGCAGACTGAACTTCAGCATCGACATAAATGATTCCTTTACCCATGGCAACGGATGGTTAACAGTCGCTATTGTACGTGGAGGTACAGGCGTACCGAATGTATCCGGACTGGAAAGCTTCGTCGATCGTGACATCATAGCCTATCGAACATATCATGGGACAGAAAATGCAAATAAAGACTTCGGCAAATCAACATATATGTCACCCTCACCCTTCTCCTTGTATACACGTAGTAGACGTAAGATATCTGTGAATGAAACTGTATTTGTATGGATCAAAGGTAAAGGTACCTGTGAATATGTTAAATTTGTGGGCGAACATATCATGTGACAGAAAATGCAAATAAAGACTTCGGCAAATCACCTTGATAAGTAAATCGTGATCAGGACTGTTTTTAATAGTAAATATTTGAATGATATAAATTCAAAAAATTCTCGATTTTTTATTAGTGGCGCCAAATGAGTGTCGATTATGTTGACGTGCTGAAAAGTAATGCCTTCAAAATATTTATGGGAAAACTCTCAAAACTTTTTAAATAAAGCAAATGTTATTACGATGTACGCCTTTATTTTCGTGTGCACATGTTTGCAAAAAAATGGTTCAAATGGCTCTGAGCACTATGGGACTCAACTGCTGTGGTCATCAGTCCCCTAGAACTTAGAACTACTTAAACCTAACTAACCTAAGGACATCACACACATCCATGCCCGAGGCAGCATTCGAACCTGCGATGGTAGCGGTCGCGCGGTTCCAGACTGTAGCGCCTAGAACCGCTCGGCCACTCCGGCCGGCTCATGTTTGCAAACGTCTATGCAAATTGTAAAGTGTAGCTAGGCGGTGTGTAATGTACGAGGGCTGTCCAGAAAGTAAGTAACGATCGGTCGCGAAATGGAAACGACTATGAAAATCCGATAAAGCTTTGCAAAGATGTGTTGGGCAGTGTCTCTAGTAAGACTCTAGGTAGAATTATGTTGCTCTTTTCATTCCTGAGCTCTTAGTGAGCGCGTAAAGATGTTATAGAAAATAGTGTCTCCCGCCAAGTACGAGGGCCTGCTGAGAACTTTCCCCTGAAGCTATGCAACCAACATTACGTAACTGTCGTGCGGTTTCTTCTTCGAGACAATTCTCAGCCTCATTCTGCAGGGGCAATGAAGATGTTCCTGCATCGTTTCAATTGGAAATGTTTGTTTACCCACAATACAGCCCGTAATTGTCTCCCACTGAGTTTCATCTCTGCTCAAACGAACCGCTGGCTATGAAGACAACATTTTGGCACAGACAACGAGCTTTAGGCCAGCGTAGAGAATTGGCGGAAAGCAATGGCGGCTGCCTTCTGTGATGAGGGTATTGGTAAGTTGGTACAACGCTACGACGAATGTCTGAGTCAGAACGGCGACTACGTAGAGAAGTAGCTGAAAGGTGTAGCTAACTGTTACAAATGAAACATTTCTGATTTTCACTGTGATTTTCATTTCGCGATCAATCGTAACTTACTTTCTGGACAGCCCTCGTAACTACGTCGATGACTGAGAAACAACGTGCCGTAATCAAGTTTCCAACATCAGAAAACGTTCGGCCACACATGTAGCATTCTCATGACATCTTGACAAACTCAGACCACACACGAGCACTGCAACATCTGCCACGGTCCGACGCCTTGGCTTTACTGTCATCGATCATCCTCCACGCAGTCCCGAATTGCCCCATCAAATTTTTATCTGTTCCCAAAATTTACAGAATACCTTCGAGGTCCTCAATTTGATAGTGATGAAGCGCTGCAAGCAGAGGTGACGGTATCAACGAACTTGTTCTCTCGTTGGGAGAAATGTCTTCGTCACCAGAGCGAACATGTTGAGAAATAAAATTGAGGACATGAAGAACAAAGATGTAGAATGTTACGAACGTTTATTTTATTGAAAAAAATTTAAAGTTTTTCACATTAAAAAATTCGTAGTCTTTATTTTCCAGCACGCCCTCGTTCACGTCCAACGTCGACAAGCAGCTAGCAACATGCGAGGTGTTGGTACGCAAGTTAGCACATAAATAGTTTCAATAGACTCTAACAGTAACTCGATGTCAGCACATCGCATATAATAAACATAATCACTGTCAGTGAAGCGGGAAATGCAGAACGGAACACATGTTGGACTAAATTTATCTCATTCATCCCAAGCATTGCGATTTCGCATCATACCAATTCGATGCAGCTTGAACGTGAAAGTACCAATACTTCTGACATGTGCTGCCACAATTTCGTGTTTCGGGTACTTCTAGAGCGACATAATTATTTTTTCCTTCCACACAGACATATCCACGTACAGAGGAGTTAATACTATCATTTGGTATGATGCGCATCGCTTATATATGCTTAGCTTTAATATTTATCTCATGTGAAATACATTAAACTTTACATAGTCTTATTCTACACCAATCGTCATACGTTTAACTTTCCGTACTTAACGTCCTCAGTTGACTACAGCCTTCGAAACCAAGTCGAAATGTAAGTAAAGGGAAGTAGACAATTTAATGTTCTAATTACTATTTTCTGTAAAGAATTGTTTCAATTAAGGATTGACGGAAGAATCTGTTGTAAGTGGTTTTGTGGGCCAAAATTAATTGAAAAACTAACCCAAGGGGAAATTTATAGAGTAACTGTAAGAAAACAGATATGAAATGAGCATATTTTGAAAATCTGTAGCAAATTCGAAGTCCGATTGCTGGCTGAAGTGAAATATATCTTGCAAATAAATATCGAGTGGTTGTCTACAATTTTACGAGGAAAAATTTATGTGTGAGACAAGCCAGCAGATTACAAAACGGCAGATAGGGTCTTAAAAGCAAATTGGATAAAAGGTCGTCAAACCACGATGCATCTATTCCTAAAAATGGTAGTGGAACACTTCCAGAAAACGCTGGAATGTAAAAGTGTTCACAGTTACTAGTGACGCACGGAAATGTGGTTGCAAAGTTCTCCATACCTTATACAATTGGTGTTGTAGCCCTTAGTCCTAAGACTGGTTTGAAGAAGCTCTCCATATTAGTCTAGCCTGTGCTTGTCTCATGCTACTGCAGCCTACATCAGATTTAATTTGCTTTCCATAAGCGGGGATTTGTCTCCCTGTTTTCTTTGTTATCACGTTAACTGTTCCTTGATGCTCCAAGATGTGTCGTACGGACCTACTCCGTCTTCTAGTCAAGATTTACAAATAAAGATTTTACTGCCTAGTTCAGTACCTCTGTTAGTTATCCATTTACCAGTCCGTTCTTCAGCATCATTCTGTGATGTTACATTTGAACCAGGTGTACGACTTAAAGTGATGTTTATTGTCCATTTTTAGATCTACATAAATGTGCACTCAGAAATAACTCCACAGCACAAAAATGTATGTTAAATGTTAACTAGCTGTCTTTTTCAGAAAATCTTTCTCGTTATTTCTAGTCTGCATTCTGCGTCCGCTTTACTCGTCATCAGTTTTTTACTTCTTCAACAACCTAGTTCATCTACTACTTTCAGCGTCTAAGCTTCTGGTCTAAATCCTTTAAATTTTTTGGTGTCCATCTTACAACCGCTTCTCAAGACAATCCATTCCTCTCAACAATGCTACACATTGGGTGACTCGCGTGCCGTTGATGAGGATGCATTGATTACGCTTACAAGAGATCCGCCGCCTCTGACAGGATTTCAAAGGAGAAGACCGCGCCGCCGTCGCAGTGGGTCGCGGGTACGATACTGAATGGAAGGATACGCTGCCACGACCCGTCGCCGCATCAGCTGTCACCGGAATCTGCACGCTACGACTCCGCCGCAATGCAGCCGCAAGACGTTGAGCGAGTTAAAACACACTGTGTCACTCTGTTTGTTTCAATTGTCTTATGTCTCAATAAATAACGGTTAGTGGAACCGCCAATGTTTCACTCACACCCCACCCACTGAGCCAAGGAAAGTGCCCACTCCACCGCCCACAAAGTGTTGCTTCCTTTTGGTCACCCTTGACAAAATAACCACCTTTGCTCCCCTCTGACACTGACGCTGAATGTGCAGTGTCACTAAACCTCGTCCCACTACATTTCAACAACTATTACTCTCCATGAAAACCTCTGAGAGGTCTCATAAATGATTATGTTCACCGTTAAAAGTTACTGTAGTTGTAGGATACGTATGATTTAAGAAACGGTGTTCAGTGTACTGTTGTTATGTAGAACAAAATTGGCACCTACGCCCTAAATTCAACACCCTGTCTCTAGTGTTCTAACGATAAACACTGTACTGAATAAAGATACTTGTGATACACATGGTTACAGTGTTTCAAATTTGATATTCAATGACGTACATTCTATACAGAAAATATGAACATTACAATTTTTTTCGACATATTTGTGTTGATACTAAGCAAGGAATCATTCTATGCAGTCCTACAGCGCTAATTTTTCTACACTTCATATGAGATGCCCTCAAGTTATAACACCTCAGATTCAGTGTTAACACTAAAAACTTTGAAACTTGTGTCACATCTCCCTACAGGCGTACAAGTTTTTCACAACTTCGACTCCACGATCCTATGGCCGTTAGGAATTTTTCTTTGGGAGTGTGGTCTGACCACTGACGCAATAGCGGCACGGCTGGTGAACGTGCGGCCACAGAGAGTATCCGCCATTCCTGGAAACAGCCAACACTCGCTAGGAGCCACGTCAGGTGAGTAGTGAACATGAAACATTACTTTAAATTTTCTGTCAAGAAACTGCAGCGCCGCGTTCGCCCAATGCCCTGCGCTGGATCGCTGCCTTGGTGGAAGGGCACACGTGCTGCCTTTCCCGGTCGTTTTTCACACAATGATGGAAGGAGGATGTTCTTCAAAACATCTCTGTAGGATGCATCAGTCACCGTAATGCCCTTTGAAAAGCAATGAGAAATGGTTACGCCATCGCTTTCCCAGATGATGGTCATAATTTTTTCAAGCACTGGCGCTTGTCCGAAATTTTTTTAATGGCTCTACGTGTGTCAACGTGCTTCCATTGACATGTGTGTTTGCTTCCACTGAGCTGACTTGTGATTAGTTTCAAGACTGAAAAACGGCATCCATGTCTCATTCACTGTCACAGAAGATGGAAGTCCGAATAGATGAAACGAAAATCCCACTTATGCCGTCATCACGCGTCGTCATTTCCTGGCAACATGCCTCGCGCGCAGCCTTGTGGTCATCTGTAGGCATTCGTGGAACCTACCTGGAGCACACGTTTGGTACACTACTGGCCATTAAAATTGCTACACCACGAAGATGAGGTGATACAGACGCGAAATTTAGCCGATAGGAAGAAGATGCTGTGATATGCAAATGATTAGGTTTTCACAGCACTCACACAAGGTTGGCGCCGGTGGCGACACCTACAACGTGCTGACATGAGGAAAGTTTCCAACCGATTTCTCATACACAAACAGCAGTTGACCGGCGTTTCCTGGTGAAACGTTGTTCTGATGCCTCGTGTAAGGAGGAGAAATGCGTACCATCACGTTTCCGACTTTGATAATGGTCGGATTGTAGCCTATCGCGATTGCGGTTTATCGTATTGTGACATTGCTGCTCGCGTTGGTCGAGATCCAATGACTGTTAGCAGCCTATGCAATCGGTGGGTTCAGGGGGGTAATATGGAACGCTGTGCTGGATCCCAACGGCCTCGTATCACTAGCGGTCGAGATGACAGGCATCGTATGTGCATGGCGGTAACGGATCGTGCAGCCACGTCTCGATCCCTGAGTCAACAGATGGGGGCGTTTGCAAGACAACAACCATCTGCACGAACAGTTCGACGACGTTTGCAGCAGCATGGACTATCAGCTCGGAGACCATGGCTGCGGTTACCCTCGACGCTGCATCACAGACAGGAGCGCCTGCGATGGTGTACTCAACGACGAACCTGGGTGCACGAATGGCAAAACGTCTTTTTTTCGGATGAATCCAGGTTCTGTTTACAGCATCATGATGGTCGCATCTGTGACTGGCGACATCGCGGTGAACGCACATTGGAAGTGTGTATTCGTCATCGCCATACTGGCGTATCACCCGGCGTGATGGTATAGGGTGCCATTGGTTACACGTCTCGGTCACCTCTTGTTCGCATTGACGGCACTTTGAACAGTGGACGTTACGTTTCAGATGTGTTACGACCCGTGGCTCTACCCTTCAGTCGATCCCTGCGAAACTCTACATTTCAGCAGGATAATGCAACACTCCATTAGAACTACTGATGGCCTTGCGAGAGCCAGTCCTGACAAAACTCTACCATCTGGTCAGCAAGATGTATGAGACAGGAGAAATACTCTCAGCCTTCAAGAATAATATAATAATTCCAATCCCAAAGAAAGCAGGTGTTGACAGATGTGAAAATTACCGAACTATCAGTTTAATATGTCACAGCTGCAAAATACTAACGCGAATTCTTTACAGACGAATGGAAAAACTGGTAGAAGCCGACCTCGGGGAAGATCAGTTTGGATTCCGTAGAAATATTGGAACACGTGAGGCAATACTGACCTCACGACTTACCTTAGAAGAAAGATTAAGGAAAGGCAAACCTACGTTTCTAGCATTTGTAGACTTAGAGAAAGCTTTTGACAATATTGACTGGGATACTCTCTTTCAAGTTCTAAAGTTGGCAGGGGTAAAATACAGGGAGCGAAAGGCTATTTACAATTTGTACAGAAACCAGATGGCAGTTGTAAGAGTCGAGGGGTATGAAAGGGAAGCAGCGGTTGGGAAGGGAGTGAGACAGGGTTGTAGCCTCTCCCCGATGTTATTCAATCTGTATATTGAGCAAGCAATAAAGGAAACAAAAGAAAAGTTCGGAGTAGGTATTAAAGTCCATGCAGAAGAAATAAAAACTTTGAGGTTCGCCGATGACATTGTAATTCTATCAGAGACAGCAAAGGACTTGGAAGAGCAGTTGAATGGAATGGACAGTGTCTTGAAAGGAGGATATAAGATGAACATCAACAAAAGCAAAACGAGGATAATGGAATGTAGTCGAATTAAGTCGGGTGATGCTGAGGGAATTAGATTAGGAAATGAGTCACTTAAAGTAGTAAAGGAGTTTTGCTATTTGGGGAGCAAAATAACTGATGATGGTCGAAGTAGAGATGATATAAAATGTAGACTGGCAATGGCAAGGAGAGCGTTTCTCAAGAAGAGAAATTTGTTAACATCGAGTATAGATTTAAGTGTCAGGATGTCGTTTCTGAATGTATTTGGATGGAGTGTAGCCATGTATGGAAGTGGAACATGGACGATAGATAGTTTGGACAAGAAGAGGATAGAAGCTTTCGAAATGTGGTGCTACAGAAGAATGCTGAAGTTTAGATGGGTAGATCACATAACTAATGAGGAATTATTGAATAGAATTGGGGAGAAGGGGAGTATGCGGCACAACTTGACAAAAAGAAGGGACCGGTTAGTAGGACATGTTCTGATGCATTAAAGGATCACAAATTTAGCATTGGAGGGCAGCGTGGAGGGTAAAAATCATAGAGGGAGACCAAGAGATGAATACACTAAGCAGATTCAGAAGGATGTAGGTTGCAGTAGGTACTGGGAGATGAAGAAGCTTGCACAGGATAGAGTAGCATGGAAAGCTGCATCAAACCACTCGCAGGACTGAAGACCACAACAATAATAATGCACGACCGCATGTTGCAGGTCCTGTACGGGCTTCTCTGGATACAGAAAATGTTCGACTGCTGCCCTGGCCAGCACATTCGCCAGATCTCTCACCAATTGAAAACGTCTAGTCAATGGTGGCCGTGCAACTGCCTCGTCACAATACGCCAGTCACTACTCTTGATGAACTGTGATATCGTGTTGAAGCTGCATGGGCAGCTGTACCTTTACACACCATCCAAGCTCTGTTTGACTAGATGCCCAGGCGTGTCAAGGCCGTTATTACGGCCAGAAATGGTTGTTCTAGGTACTGATTTCTCAGGATCTATGCATCCAAATTGCGTGAAATGTAATCGCATGTTCGTTCTGATATAACATATTTGTTCAGTGAATACTCGTTTATCATCTGCAATTAATCTCGGTGTAGCGATTTTAATGGCCAGTAGTGTATTTTGAAGTGTTCGTGTGGGGTTGTGTGCACGTATGTCACGGAAGTTCCACACTCATTCGGCGATCCTACAAACAAGTTTCTCTTCTCGCTCGACTTTGCCGTCAGTGCGGCTGGTGCGAGGCCAAGACAGTCTTCGTTTCGTGTCACACGTCGTTCTACCTCCTTAGAGTTGCCACACTCACAGACATCCATTACACACAGCCGTGGCACCATCATCACATGCCTCATCAATGGCGATGCAGTTTATTCGGTGTCACAGCACGGAACTAGAGCAAACGCTGTTCATGTGATGAAATCGTCGCCATTTTAAGTTCTCACTCTCGCCGCTGCAGCTAGAATTGTGTGTTATGCTATCAGGCTGCACGGGTATTTTAAAACAAACCGCATGTTTCTATGCAGAGACGTTGCGCAGCGGTCAGCACACTGGATTCGGAATCGGGAGGACGGCAATTCAAACCCGCGTCCGGCCATCCTGATTCAGGTTTCCCGTGATTTCTCTAAATCGCTCCAGGCAAATGGCGGGATAGTTCCTTACAAAGGGTACGTCCAAATTTCTTTCCCATCCTTCTCGTGCTTCGTGCCTAATGACCTCGTGGTCGACGGAACGTTCAACACCAATCTTCACTTCCTCCCTCGCAAACTTCTCTTTTCGAGTAACAAGCGTGGTGTAAGGGGAACCGGCACGGTAGCTGAGGGTGCTCGGTCAGAGGGTTAGCCGCTGTCTGTAACAAAAAATTGAGTGAATGGGTCAACGATGAACTTGAACAAGCTTCTTGGGACGACCGCCACGAACAAAAACAACGATCAATAAAGAACAAAATGAGACTTAAAGAAAAGAAAAAAAGGAGTAGCGTCTTTGATTAGTAATAAAAACGTCCTTGGTCCCTGGTTCGGAACCCGCTACCGCTTAAATATTAAATTTTGTTTGGCGCCCGAAGACTTCCGGCATAATTAGTCACCCTGTTTCTTTCAACGGTCTTGTCAAAGAGCACGGAGAAGCGGGCGTAGGTTCAGGACACTCGCTTGTCCTGCTCTTAAAGACGGAAGAATCGGAAATGATCAATGCCATGGTGATACAGAACGCAATGGAAACTATTGCACTAAAGGCACAAAACATGTACCCACAGTACATGTGGTATACCGGAGCCAAGGTAGCCCCTGAGGGCCGGCAACCCATATTACACCACAGAGGACGAGGTTGTCAAGCTCCATGGTAAACACCGGCTATTTACATACAAGATAATGGAAACAGACCTCCCGAGCACTACTTCCTGCAGGGGGAGCTCGAGCCACGGCCTGGAGGAAGTGTCACTACGCCAATACCTGATTGGATGGAAACACAGCTATTTAGGGGTTAGAACCAGCCCCGAAGTTCAGTTCACTCCGGATGCAGACCTGGTGTACTTCGACCGCTGAAGATTACGTCTTCGTCTCCGAATTGGATTCTTACTAATGTGTATGTGTTACCACGAACCTATGTGCAAATTTAGAAGTGAACTTTTGTTTGTCTCAATTATGAGGCTTTTACTGGCATCGTTATTGTTAGCTTTCGTCTGTTGTTCAGACATCAACCTTGTGAACTTACATCAATAAAAGTTGTGATTGTGAAAAATCCAGAATTTTCAGTTACAACAACATGTGAACTGTAATTAAAGAAGTGCTATAATAATCTCTCCATTGGCAAAATTTCGGGAATACTCTCCCATTCGGATCTCCCGGAGGGGACTGCTAAGGAAGAGGTGATCATGAGAAAAAGCATGAATAACCAACAAAAGGATAATTTTCTACAAGTAGGGGCATGGAATGTCAGAAGCTTCAACGTAGTACATAAGCTAGAAAATCTGATAAGGGAAATGCAAAGGCTCAATCTAGATATAGTAGGGCTCAGTGAAGTAAAATGGAAAGAAGACAAAGGTTTCTCTTCAGATGGGTATAGGTTAATAATAACAACAGCAGAAAATCATATAAATGGAGTAGGATTCGTTATGAATAGGAAGGCAGGACAGAGAGTGTGTTATGGTGACAGTTCAGTGATAGGGTTGATCTTATCAGGATCTACAGCAAACCAACACCGACAACTATAGTACAGGTATAAATGTATAATACGAGAATATTGCAGTTAGATTACATCATGCTCAGGCAGATATTGCCAAATCAGGTACTGGATTGTAAAGCATACCCAGGAGCAGATATAGACTCAGATCACAAGTTATTAGTGTTGACGAGCAGGCTGAAGTTTAAGAGAGAAGTCAGGAAGAATCAATATACAAATAAGTGGGACTGAGAAGTACTGATGAGTTATGAGATTCGCTTCAGTCCTCTGAGACCACAGTTGGAGCAATAAAGAATAATTCGGTAGGCAGTACAGTTGAAGAGGAATGGACATCTCTAAAAGGCCAATCACGCAATTTGGAAAGAAAAACATAGGTATATACAAGGTAAAAGCGGAGAAAAACCATGGATAACAGAAGAAATATTCCAATTGACCGATGAAAGTAGGAAGTACAAAAACATTCATGGAAATTCAGGAACATAGAAAAACAAGTTGCTAAGGAATGAAATAAATGGGAAGTGCAGGGAACCTAAGGCAAAATGGCTGCATCAAAAATGTGAATAAATCAAAAAAGAAATGATTGTCGGAAGTACTGACTCAGCATATAAGAAAGTCAAAAGACCGCCGGTGAGATTAAAAACAAGTGTGATAACATTAAGAGGACAAGAGGAATTCCACCTCTAAATGCAGAGGAGAGAGCGGACAGGGGGAAAGAATGCATTGAAAGCCTCTATGAGGGGAAAATTTGTATGACGTGATAGAAGAAGAAACAGGAATGGATTTAGAAGAGATGGTGGATCCAGTATTAGAATCAGAGTGTAAGAGAGCTTTGGAGGACTTAGGATCAAATAAGGTAGAAGGGATAGGTAACATTCCATCAGAGTTTCTAAAACCATTGGTGGAAATGAAAACAAAACGACTGTTCACGTTGATGCGTAGAATATATGAGTCTGGCGACATGCCATCTGACTTTCGGAAAAATATAATTCACAAAATTCCGAAGACTGCAGGCACTGGCAAGTGCGAGAATTATCGTATAATCAGCTTAGCAGCTCATGCATCCAATTTGCTGACAAGAATAATATATATAAGAAAATTGGGGATATGTTAGATGATGAGGGTTTTAGGAAAGATAAAGCAACCAGAGGGGCAATTCTGACGTTGCAGTTAGTAAGGAAGTAACTCTAAAGAATAATAAAGACACGTTCATAGGACATAGAAAAAGGTTTCGACAATGTAAAATGGTTCAAGGTGTTCCAGATTATGAAAGAAATCGGTGTAAGCTATAAGGAGAGACGGGTAATACACGAGACGTACAAGAGAGAAGAGGGAATAATGAAAGGGGACGACCAAGCACACCGTGTGGGATGAAAAACGGTGTAGCAGGGATGTAGTCTTTTACCCCAGTTGTTCAATCTGTACGTGGAAGAAGCAGTGTTCGAAATAAACGGAAGGTTCAGGAGTGGAATTAAAGTTCATCGTGAAAGGATATCAATCATACGATTCGCTGATGACATTGCTATCCTGAGTGAAAGTGAAGCAGAATTACATGATCTGCTGAATGGAATGAACAATCTAATGAGTACACAATATGGATTCAGAGTAAATCGAAGAAATAAAAAGTTGCAGAAATGAGAACAGCTAAAAACTTAACATCAGGACTGATGGTCACGAAGAAGATGAAGTTAAGAATTTCTACTATCCAGGCAACAGAATAACCAGTCACAGACGGGGAAAGGAGGACATCAGAGCAGACTAGCACTGGCAAAAAAGGCATTCCTGGCCAAGAGGTGTCTACTAGTATCAAATACAGACCATAATTTTACGAAGAAATTCTCAGAATGTACGTGTTGAGGACAGGATTGTATGGTAGTGAAGCATGGACTGGGGAAAAGCGGAACAGAAGAAAATCAAAACATTTGGTATGTGGTGCTTTAGATGAATGTTGAAAAGGTGAGGAATGAGCAGTTTCTGCGAAGAATCAGAGATGAAAGGAATGTGTGGAAAACACTGATAAGGAGAAGAGACAGGATGATAGGATATCTGTTAAGACATGAGGGAATGACTTCCATGATTATAGAGGGAACTGTAGAGGGCAAAAACTGTAGAGAAAGACAGAGATTGGTATACAGCCAGAGAGTTATTGAGGACGTAGGTCGCGACTGCTACTCTGGGTTGAAGAGGTTGGCACAGGAGAGGAATTCGTGGCGGCCGCATCAAACCAGTGAGAAGACAGCTAACTCAAAAATAAAAGTTGTGAAAGGGTTTTGATTTTTAGTTGAAAAATATGTGCGAGTATTGTAAATAATGGCAGCATTCAGAATCCGTAATTAAGCTTTGAATGCTTTCATTATCGCAAACACGGATACGAATTTTTAATTGACACCACTCAGTTTGACATGCATTTAATGAAAACAGGACGCAATAAAAAAGCGTTAATTTTGCATTAGTAGTCTTTTACTAATTAATTGCATTTGCTAATGATGTTATAGTTCGAATTTCAGATTAAATGAGCGCAGGTTTCAGAACACTCCATCTCATTATTGACTGCTGCTGTGCACAAACAAATTATGTTGACAGAATTGGGCTAATTGAACGGCTGAATAAAGCGCAAACAACTTTATAGCAAAGAAAAATCTTTTTCTTTCCAGTGTGGTATCATCTTGTAGTGCAATATCTCAGGCTATATTAAAACTCTTAATATCTTATTGCGCACTGTCATCTGCGTACTGCATAGCGTACCACATGGAATAAGACACATATAGGTTGTCATATTATTGAATTTTGTATGTGTCATAGAAAGACACATGCTTCAATGCTGCCGATCGCTTTTTTTTACTACATAAAAATTAAAATAAGGATTCTGGATCACCTTACAAGTACGCCCAGTGCTGACAAGTTAATGTGAAATAATTTTGCCATCGGACCATAAAGTTTGTAGGCAGCCACTAATAAAATTATTTTGACCATTCAGACGTGATGAGATTTCTCTTTCCATATAAATTTATTTAATATCTTTTAAGACATTTCGGTGAACTTACCTGATCAACCAAATTTATTGTCAGACACAATAAACCCAGTTTCAACCGAGCGAGGTGGCGCAGTGGTTAGACACTGGACTCGCATTCGGGAGGACGACGGTTCAATCCCGCGTCCGGCCATCCTGATTTAGGTTTTCCGTGATTTCCCTAAATCGCTCCAGGCAAATGCCGGGATGGTTCGTTTCAAAGGGCACGGCCGTCTTCCTTCCCCGTCCTTCCCTAATCCGATGAGACCGATGACCTCGCTGTCTGGTCTCCTTCCCTAAAACCAATCAATCAAACCAACCCAGTTTCAAAGGAAATTATCGATATGGTTGGCGTCGGCTATCCCCAGATCGTAAAATGCATGCAGTGTTTCCATTCCGCCCCTTCGGAAACGACATTTTCGTTTGAAATTAGCGTGATTGTGCCGGACAAGACATTATTTTAGAAATAATCGATCTCGGTGATTCTCCAGCACAACTAATGTTTTTTTTTTAATTTTTTGCGTGGTAAAAGTTTTTCCTTCCTCTTTTTCTGTCATTCTAGCATTCTGTCTTACAGATACCATGCCGTATTCTAGGATATAATGATCTGAAATATGCCTCCTTCACTGAAGCCTCATTGCACACTTCAAGAGCAGAATATCATCATTGGTTGTAAGGAACTTCATTGGATTGTCCGCAGCGTACGTTGTGAGGATGGCTTTTAATCCTAGAACATACTCCTCGACCAACATGTCTTTCTCTCCACATATTACAGAATCATTCATCGTCAATTAGATCCACGAGAATTACGAGCAAAGTATCTTAATTGTAGGGATTTTCAGTAGAGGTAGAATCTATTCCAAATCGAATGTCAAAACTTTCCAATATAGACTCTAAGAACTACAATTGACAACACATTCCATGTGCTTACGTGCTACCTGCATCTTATGGTAGATGTTCATTTCAATGGTTTCTTGCTTAGTGTATTATTTCGAGTGAGCTGTTAGTGAATAAGATATTTGATAGTTATTCTTCAACGGTTTGCGTCTTAAAACAATATTTTTATGGAAAGGAAACATGCAGACTACAGACGTTCATTTCTGTTCAGGTCATGTGTGATGGTAATGTTAATATAAAGAAGCAGAAAATATCGTGTTCTCTGCGAGCTACACTACCGAATAAATTTTCTAAAACTTATTTACGTGGAATTTATCTCTTAAACCACTTCTATGAATCTATTCATAGTTCTCCATCCACCTACCATCGTGCAGGTTCTTGTACAAGTCCTCCACAAAGTAAAGTATTGTAAAGTCGTACGGCATGAATAGTAGCTGGGAGGCAGGTTCAGCCACCTAACTGGAAGGGTTTTCCCTAAAATTCGCGCCTGCAGGCACGTATCCTTCGCGAAGTATGAGAACTGTGTGCGTAAGTGTATCTGTTAAGTGTAGGTGACTGGAATGAGTGTTGTGTGTGTGTGTGTGTGTGTGCGAAGAGGCTTGGTATTTAAACCAGGTCATTGGTGCAAACTCTGCCGAGAACTAACTTTACGCTACCACCTCTCCTCCCGCAGTCGGTCATATACTGGCAGTGAAAATTTCTTCCCCCACCAGGGTCTGATCCAGCGTACCTCAGGGTTGAGCGCCACCAGACGGGCGTGCATTAGCGGACGCCGGCCACGAAAAGGGGTAGTCTTCCTTCTTGCTCCGTTAATATGCTTCCTTTTTACATCAATGTGAGCCGTGGCGAGCTGGCGCCAGCGTTATTTTGTTCATGTACCGTTGAGATCCATTGTGATTGAGCTAAACTATCTTTGCTTTTCGCGTGCCTTATCTTCCGGGTTGGCGTGCGAAGCGATTTGGTTTCTAACCTTCGACGGGTAACCCTCGAGATCTCGTGACATTTTTTCGCTGGAAGACGAGCGTCAACGGCTGCCGAACGAGCGGGAGGTACAGGTTCTGTGACTTCGCTGACAACATAATTTGAAGTGATGCCTCGGAACCCGCTCCTTCGTATTGTGTACGTCATATGAAGTAAGTGGTCGTAATTGTGTTTTGTTGACCGATGCACTCGGGGGCATTTAAATTTTATTATTATGGTGAGTCTTTCATAGTCAAACTCTTAAGATGGTGTGGAAGAGCTCAGTTGGCCTAGTTAAATGGTGGCCGTTATCCGAAAGTTTTCTCAAAAGTTTTATTAAAGTGCGCGTCATTTATGTTGGCGGCCGAGTTTAGGTTCGTTCTGCGCGTCTGGCGTCAAAAAATACAGTCAGCCAATGAACAGAGAACGACGTTGCCAGATCTCGACTGCAGAGCAGAGCACGGACGAGTGTCTTCAGTTTTAGAAACATTCAGTCATAAATAAAGTAATAGAACAACAGCAATGTCTTGATAGCAGACTTTGTTTTTTGAAAGTTTGGAAAAACCATTCTTTACACCAATTGCTTCATTTTCTATTAATTAATTAAACCAAACAAGCAATAAGACTCTTAATTCAGGCGATAGCAAGGAAAGGTGTTTGTATCAATTTCACGAACCGCTTTTTCGCAATAAAGAACAGCGGTAATTGTTTACTTCCTATTGTACTTCGACGAAGTGCGAGTAATTCATAGGCATACCAACAGTGTTTGTCAGAATTAGTGTTAGAGTCCTTATGGAGGGACATTGCAGGATGAGCTACGCTAGCGTAACGGTTAAGCCGTTGCTGGCAGGGTAGCTCAGCGTGTTCGGTCAGAGCGTTAGCAACCCTCTGTAATAAAAAAACTCAGCTGATCGATCAACAACGAACTTCAACGGATGTCTTACGACGTCCGCAACGACCAAACACAACGATCAATAACGAACAAAAAAAAAAAGGCGTTGGGTTAGTAAGCGAAAGGTAAAGAGTTCAAACCTTGTGCGATGCTAAATATTTTCTTTATTTAAAAACAATATCAAAGTGTCTTACTTCACAAATTTTATTCGTTTGAATCCAATTTTTTGAAATTTCTAGTGCTTTGTCTCTTCATTAACCCTTTCGCTGCTGCAGTCACATGCTCCCCGCATTCCGCGCTGTGCGCGATTTTGTCATCAATACACTGCTCGCCTGTGCAGACACATGGTCTTCCCACTGCTTTGACACACTTATCATTCGATTTCACAAAAACTATTTGGCCCAAAAATTAGATTTTTACACATCTTCTTGACTGATACCTTCCCCCATAAATGACTTAATTTTGTTTCGATGTTCAACCCAGTTATTGTGCAGCATCAAATGTAGTAAACCATTGCACGAAATTTTGAAGAGTTTGTAGAGGTAAAAGTCCATAGCGTACACTTTCCGTATGGTCGATTTTAGTTGCCACAATGTTGAGAATGAAATGTGGACAAGGTACTTAAATTTCATATAAAATTTAGTGTATAACAATATCTCATTTAATTTAAGTACCAGATAGGTGTCGTATGTAATATTGAGAAATATTCCGTCTTTCGCGACTGCAATAAAAGTTTTATTTACACCGGGCGCGTTTGGCTTTATTTTAAAGCACTTCAATCAGTCAAAAGAAGTGGGGGGGGGGGGGAAAGGTATCAGTCAAGAAGATGTGTAAAAATCTAATTTTTGGGCCAAATAGTTTTTGTGGAATCGAATGATAAGTGTGTCAAAGCAGTCGGAAACACCATGTGTCGGCACAGGCGAGCAGTGCAGTGACAAAATCGCGCACAGCGCGGAATGCGCGGAGCACGTCTCTGTAGCGGCGAAAGGGTTAATGCGGCCGTGGTGGCTTTACTTCATAAACTGCGCGCTCCCCCCTAAACGTAAGCTTGCGAACTATACTATACTATGGCGCTGCTTCTATTGGCGCGTGCGTCGTGTGCAACTGGCAACGCAGCAATCTCCCGCGTCTGCGCGGGCATGCGCGAGCCGCCAAGATAAAAGAATTCAACTATAGTGCTCTGTGTTTCCTGTAATCAAATGATTCTATGCGACTTTTCATGCTTTCTCGACGGATCTGTTGCAAATACGCTTCTCGGGTTTGCCGCCGGATCGCAATGTGTAAATCGCACAATGTTTCTACGATGCAACTGCTCGACATCATCAGGTGGTGGTAGCTGGTGCTGTCACTGCTGCAAGGCGCGACTGATGATAATAGCGACAATCCCGCGAACACGTATTGCCTGCTCCCATCATTATAAATTCTGACGCCGCCGCGTGATTATCATCAGTCGCGCCTTGCAGCAGTGACAACAGCAGCTACCACCACCTGATGATGTCGAGCAGTTGCATCGAAGAAACATTGTGCGATTTACACATTGCGATCCGGCGGCAAACCCGAGAAGCGTATTTGCAAATGATTTTATGTTGGCATTTTCAAAGCCTTCACTCTATTAATACAGTTGTCCATGTGTAACAGCCGGCCGCTGTGGTCGAGTGGTTCTAGGCGCTTGAGTTCGGAACCACGTGGCTGCTACGGTCGCAGGTTCGAATCCGGCCTCGGGCATGGATATCTGTGATGTCCTTAGGTTAGTTAGCTTTAAGTAGTTTTATGTCTAGGGGACTGGTGATCTCAGATGTTAAGTCCCATAGTGCTTAGAGCCATCTGAACCGTTTGAACCATGTGTAAGATGCTTAAGGTCAAAGTTGTGAATTTGTCAGCAGTTACCGTGTTCCTTTACACGCTTACCCCAATATCGAGTCAAAGGTTCTTCCGAGTGTTCCTATGTTTCAGAGTTATTGGAATGTGTTTGTGATTCGTCCAAAAACCTTTGATTGTGACAGCGCCTTGGCGGGGAGTGAAATGTCATCCGAGGCCTGGCAGTGTTTAAGAACCTGGCCTCTACCGGGAGTTGTTCACATACCGCCTTCCTTAGTATTTATCTTCCTTCCTCCGAGGCAGGTTAAACTAATAGATATATAAACATATACTGTGTGTAACTTGCTCTTATACGAACCTGCTTCCTTAAATATTAGCGACTGGCAACTGGCTAAACTTTAAACTGCATAGCATGTGCTGAGTTCCTTGCGCAGCTCTTTCTAGTAGTCTTAACTCTGAGCCCGTGAACATTCATTATTAAAGATCAGTGTTTCTGTTGTAGTTTTTGAGTAAGTGGTTCTATCATGTTATATAATTGGACCTTAGCTTGGCACTAGTGCTGAAGTGTCATTAAGTCACCCTTTATTGGTAACTGTTTTCATTATATGTATTTTGAGGGAAATCCTATATGGGAGTTTGGATTTGTGAAGTTTGTCAGTAATGCTGTTTTCTTAATAAGGGAAATAACGCGACAGGTATTAGTGTATTTCAATGATTTCGTTAATATCATTCCTCGATTTGAAGTATAAATGTCCTTTTCATATTATCGTTTGTAAGTACTAAGGTGCTTTCATAACCTCGCGTGTGAAAAGCTTGCGTTTCTAGAGTCGGGTCACAGCTTATACGGTTTTTAATGGATGCGTCCTTAGTATTTAACAACTTTTAGGGTAAACATTGATTCTGTTTCCCTTCGCCTCGTAATTTTGTATGCCTTTCATCCTAAAAAAGGGAACGTGTTACAATATTACGTACAAACAACAATAATTTTGTGAATAAAATAAAAGAACTAAGTTACGACAGTATCAATAAAGTACATATATGCATTAAAAATGGTCGAATTTTGGGGGCGGAA
This sequence comes from Schistocerca piceifrons, assembly GCF_021461385.2. Classification (NCBI taxonomy): domain Eukaryota; kingdom Metazoa; phylum Arthropoda; class Insecta; order Orthoptera; family Acrididae; genus Schistocerca; species Schistocerca piceifrons. The sequence goes on from NC_060143.1 coordinate 12,775,926, forward strand.
TCCTAACTTCAAAACAAGAGAAAATCACATAAACCTGGTGAGGAACCTTTCGTTTTTTAGTTATGGTGGAAAAAAATGTTAAATGATATTGCTTATATGTATGTATTAATGAGCCGTCACAAAGTTACCAAACGAGTCTCCGGAACTAAGAATAATCACGTGGTTTATGCATTTTAGTTACATTACGATTGAGATGCACTGGCATGTGCAAAGGCTGAGGCTCAATTTCTTGGCCTCTATTTTCGCCACATGAAATTCCTTTACCCTTCCACCTTGAGGGGATATAAAGGAATTGGCTTATTCAAGGGACATTTCAAACTCGAGGTGCTATGTCATCCTGCCATGTGAATCTGTGGCGCTTCTCGACGGCGTTTGTGTTCGTTTGAAAGTCCTCAATTCGATTAGGTTATGGGTGATCAAAAAGGAGGAGGGTATTTGATAGGAGAGTCTTTAAATTCCTAAAGCCTAAAAACTGCAGAAAGAGACCATATAACTGTACCATGCTCTTTCAGTAACAATCATAAGTAAGAGCTTTTCGTAGATGTCAAACTGTCAAACAAGATTAGACAAAAATTTTTGAATAGCATCACTTTATGCTTCAGTTTGTATGTAACTCGTACCGCTTCAAGCTGTAAGTTTTTTCGATCATTAGAGTAGATCGGTGGTCCTTTAATAAAAATAATGAAAAGGTGGTAAGCAAGGAATTACGCATATACGTGTTGAGCATGTGACTGAAACTGGTCAACAGACGAATAAAACAACGCACATCATACAGCTGAAAATAGTCATTCAACATTTGCCTTTGTTTTGGTGACAGTGGAAAGGTATCGGATGCGGGGATCCAGGGAGTGGTAGGCGAGCAAGCCCACTCTTAATCAAAATTTCATAATTTCACTTAATACCAACAACAAGGCAGGCGCTGGTAGACTGAGTACATTTAATTATTCAGCTAAGCCAATACAAGTTATTAACAGACTGTCTGCCACACACAAAATTTTATAAATATGCCAAAGGCGCCAATAAAAGATCTGATAGTATAACACCCAGACCAATATCTCAAGCGCCACTGACTAAAGCATCAACATAAAATCCGGTATTTTAACGGCAAATATTTAAATATACAATTTAACATCAAAATCATTTGGCGGGTGCCAATAATTGGATCAAAAGCCGCTATTGATAAAATAGCTTACAGACACCAATAACAGTATATTTTGGCCTCAAAGCTTCCAAAAGCATCAAAAACCAAGTTAGCCAATGTAATAAAAATTATTTTAAAAAGGCGCCAATTATAAGACGGTTTAGCATCGAAAGAAGTCAAAGGCCACATTAACCAATATAATATCGAAATCTATTTTACAAGCCCCAGTAATTCGAACAAACACTGTACCGTTCCATGTATTTAAACTTTATAGAAACATGCAAGGATGAAGGTTAAATTACAATCCCGATTATATGCTATCGAAGAACACTGAGGTATCGCACAGAAATTTTGCTCCGAAGCAGGCTGTTACATTCGACACTGTTCGCAACCGGTCGTGTAACTAGTTTCCAGAGGTAGAATAACGACAGTTAAGTTGTGTGGCTCTAGAAAAGAAAAAAATGAGATTACCACACGTACAGGACCACCTTAAACGCAGTCACATATCATTTAAAATAAAATAAAAAAACAGTTTTGGATGCTTGAACATCCCGAACAACCATAAATAATCAGATGCTGCGTGGCCCCTTTGTCAGAGCAGCGCACATTTAGGCAAGTGCCACAAGCTGTATAGGGTAAAACATCGCCCAGACTGTGCGGTAGTTACGGGCACATCCAAATCCCGCAGAACACACAGAAATTACGGCTAGGAACCCCTAGAAGTTTGAGAAAAAGCAAAACATAAATGAAATTTCAATGAATCACAAACAACAGCTGTGTACGGAACGTTGATATACATCGACGGGGAGAGTTGAAAATGTGGGCCCGACAGGGATGGGATCTTCTGCTTACTAGGTGAAACGCCCCTTATAAAATTATGAATGACAGTGATGGTAAAGATCTACATTATTTGATACAGATACAGCCGAGTAAAACTGAACGTACCGAGGCAGTTCTCTCTTTACTTATTCTGATCATCACTAAACTGACACACAATATTTTTTTAGCGCAACGCAATCTGACTTTCAATAATCCCTACAAAAGAATGGCCCTGACTAACAATAACCTATACCTTTCATGAATCACTTACCTCACAAAGATCTTCGTTACTCGAACTACTGCAATACAGCGAGCGCCAATACTGCCAGCTAAATAAAAGATTCAAACTACTGAAGGCACTAACTACTGATGGGCATAGTTAAAAAAATAAAAGATTTTGAAGGGAGAACAAACAATGTATTTACCTCAATAATGTTCAAAAGTCATTATACATATATATATATATATTCAAGAATCATAAAAGAAGGTTGTATACATGGAAGAATCCTGGAGATACTAAAAGGTATCAGATAGATTATATAATGGTAAGACAGAGATTTAGGAACCAGGTTTTAAATTGTAAGACATTTCCAGGGGCAGATGTGGACTCTGACCACAATCTAATGGTTATGAACTGTAGATTAAAACTGAAGAAACTACAAAAAGGTGCTAATTTAAGGAGATGGGACCTGGATAAACTGAAAGAACCAGAGGTTGTACAGAGTTTCAGGAAGAGCATAACGGAACAATTGACAGGAATGGGGGAAAGAAATACAGTAGAAGAAGAATGGGTAGCTCTGAGGGATGAAGTAGTGAAGGCAGCAGATGATCAAGTAGGTAAAAAGATGAGGGCTAATAGAAATCCTTGGGTAACAGAAGAAATATTGAATTCAATTTATGAAAGGAGAAAATATAAATATGCAGTAAATGAAGCAGGCAAACAGAAATACAAACGTATCAAAAATGAGATCGACAGGAAGTGCAAAATGGCTAAGCAGGGATGGCTAGAGGACAAATGCAAGAATGTAGAGGCTTATCTCACTAGGGGTAAGATAGATACTGCCTACAGGAAAATTAAAGAGACCTTTGGAGAGAAGAGAACCACTTGTATGAATATCAAGAGGTCAGATGGAAACCCAGTTCTAAGCAAAGAAGGGAAGGCGGAAAGGTGGAAGGAGTATATAGAGGGTTTATACAAGGGCGATGTACTTGAGGACAATACTATGGAAATGGAAGAGGATGTAGATGAAGACGAAATGGGAGATAAGATACTGCGTGAAGAGTTTGACAGAGCACTGAAAGACCTGAGTCGAAACAGGGCCCCAGGAGTAGACAACATTCCATCAGAACTACTGACGGCCTTGGGAGAGCCAGTCCTGACAAAACTCTACCATATGGTGGGCAAGAAGTATGAGACAGGCGAAATACCCTCAGACTTCATGAAGAATATAATAATTCCAATCCCAAAGAAAGCAGGAGTAGACAGATGTGAAAATTAGCTAACTATCAGTCTAATATGTCACAGCTGCAAAATACTAACGCGGATTCTTTACAGACGAATGGAAAAACTGATAGAAGCGGACCTCGGGGAAGATCAGTTTGGATTCCGTAGAAATGTTGGAACACGTGAGGCAATACTAACCTTACGACTTATCTTAGAAGAAAGATTAAGAAAAAGCAAACCTACGTTTCTAGCATTTGTAGACTTAGAGAAAACTTTTAACAATGTTAACTGGAATACTCTCTTTCAAATTCTGAAGGTGGCAGGGGTAAAATACAGGGAGCGTAAGGCTATTTACAATTTGTAGAGAAAGCAGATGGCAGTTATAAGAGTCGAGGGGCATGAAAGGGAGGCAGTGGTTGGGAAGGGAGTGGAGACAGGGTTGTAGCCTCTCCCCGATGTTATTCAATCTGTATATTGAGCAAGCTGTAAAGGAAACAAAAGAAAAATTCGGAGTAGATATTAAAATTCATGGAAAAGAAATAAAAACTTTGAGGTTCGCCGATGACATTGTAATTCAGTCAGAGACAGCAAAGGGCTTGGAAGAGCAGTTGAACGGAATGGACAGTGTCTTGAAAGGAGGGTATAAGATGAACATCAACAAAAGCGAAACGAGGATAATGGAATGTAGTCGAATTAAATCGGGTGATGCTGAGGGAATTAGATTAGGAAATGAGACATTTCAAGTAGTAAAGGAGTTTTGCTATTTAGGGAGTAAAATAACTGATGATGGTCGAAGTAGAGAGGATATAAAATGTAGACCAGCAATGGCAAGGAAATCGTTTCTGAAGAAGAGAAATTTGTTAACATCGAGTATAGATTTAAGTGTCAGGAAGTCGTTTCTGAAAGTATTTGTATGGTGTGTAGCCATGTATGGAAATGAAACATGGACGATAAATAGTTTGGACAAGAAGAGAACAGAAGCTTTCGAAATGTGGTGCTACAGAAGATCGTATAACTAATGAGGAGGTATTGAATATAATTGGGGAGAAGAGGAGTTTGTGGCACAACTTGACAAAAGGAAGGGACCGGTTGTTAGGACATGTTTTGAGGCATCAAGGGATCACAAGTTTACATTGGAGGGCAGCGTGGAGGGTAAAAATCGTAGAGGGAGACCAAGAGATGAATACACCAAGCAGATTCAGAAGGATGTAGGTTGCAGTAAATACTGGGAGATGAAGAAGCTTGCACGGGATAGAGTAGCATGGAGAGCAGCATCAAACCAGTCTCAGGACTGAAGACCACAACAACAACATATATAAATCAATTCATGACCTCCATCTTTGCGTGACAATACTTGCACATATTAGTAGGTGGAAGGTTGAATTCGCAAACCTTTACGTGGAAGTCAAGATTTATACATATTGGGAGATGGAAAAACTGTGTTCAGGAAAAGAGGGTTTCACGGGTATCGGTTTACCAACAAAAAAGAGGAAGCAGTTCGAAATGAAGAACATATGCTCTCAGCTTCAGCATGGAAACTTGGGACAGGAGACTTGTACAAGTGCATGAATAATGTTGATATCGATTCCACTGATCTCAGACTTAGTCATTTAGAGCTTCTCTGCTAGGCTACAAAGTTTTCATGTTCATGTATCAGCTGTCAAAATACGGAATGCATGATTGATGTTGAAGAAAGAAGAGCGGGTATAGCTTGTGATTTTAAATTAATTTCTAATTGTGTGGCTATGAATTTTCATATTCCTCCTCCAAAAAAACTGACACTGGTACCTATGAAAGCAATTTTAGGTTGGCATATGCTCTGAGATGCCTTGGACAGGGCGTTGAAGGAGGTAATTTATTGTGAGGTTTTCTGAACATGCCTCCACCTTGTGGAAGGTTCGAAAAAATAAAGAAATGTCTGATGCTGTATGCGATACTGCCAAAGTTTCTATGAACAAAGCAGTGGAATAATTGGTCAAAAGAAACCAAAAAGAAATAGATATTGGGGTAGATATTGATGACAGAAAATCTCCTAAAAATGTTACTGACGTGTGTGGGTCTGTATATGGCACCTGAATGAAAAGGGGTCACACGTATCTGTATGGACTTGCATCTGTTATTGGTATTGACACAGATAAACTTTTAGACGTACAAATTATGTCTAAATACTGCCACCAGTGTGCAACAAGGATAATGTCCAACAATGAAGACAGTGAGAAAATGTAGCAAGAAAGGCATGCAGTAGCGTGTGGCTCAAGTGGGAGCATGGAGACTGCTGCAGTTGTGTGGATGTTCTCTAGATCTGACGATCAGTGTGGTGTTAGATAAACTAAATACCATTGTGTTGGAGCTGTAACAGATAAGAATCCGTACAATACAACAATAGAAATGTTGGAGTGTGTTGGCCACTTCCAAAAGAGGCTTGGTGGTGGGCTCCGTCGCTTGCTGAAAGGGGAAAAAAAAGTGAAGTACTTGAGGATGGAGAACCACTAGGAGGAAACGGAACATGTACTCTGAAAGAAACTGATTCTCTTCAGTTATGTTATGGGAGAGCTATCAGGAAAAACATACATAATTTAGAGGCAATGAAGTCTGCTGTATGTGCAATTTTTTTCCACAAACTATCCACTGACCAAACACCAGTGCACAACCTATGTCCGAAAGATGAATGGTGTAAGTTCAAAAAGAGAAAAGAGACGTATTCACATAAATAGAGATTACCAAAACCTGTTATGAATGCAATTAAGCCCACCTTCAGGTATCTTGCAAACCCTGATTTATTGAGGAAGTGTGTGTCTGTGTGTGTGTGAGTGTGTGAATTCCTAAGGGACCAAACTGTTGAGGTCATCGGTCCGTAGACTAACACACTACTTAAACTAGCTTAAACTAACTTACGATGAGGACAAGAAACACACCTATGCCTGAAGGAGGCCTCGGACATCCGGCGATAAGGGCCGCGGAATCCGCGATATTCGCTTCTTACTGCGCAGCCACTCAGAGCGTGGCGAGGAAGCGTCTTCATGGAAAGACACAAAATTCAAATGAAAGCCTTAATAATTTAATTTGGATTAGATGCTCAAAAAGGACATTCTGTGGACTTGAAGTACTCAAAATAGGTGTCTATGAGGCAGTTTTACGTTACAATAACGGAAATAATGGCAGGATTGAAGTGATGAAGACAGTTGATACAGATCGTGGTGTGTTTACAACAAAGGCATTTTACACCATCGATGCCAAGCAGGGTCAAGAAAGCTAACAGATCAGTGTCTTATCTGTAAATAGAGGCCAGGCAGATTCGAAGAGGAGAGAAGAGAAACCTGGAGGATCAGGAGTATCCGTATGGAGGATTTTAAAATTGAGGTAGGCTCATTACATGTAGATGTATGGGAAGAAAATCTTCGAACCTCATTTTCTCAGTTTTACAATTTGTACCTTATCAGAAGCAGCGCTCAGAAAGTATGTGCACTAGTGCTATGAAATATTCAGGAACTGTTCGCAACGTGTTGCTGCCTCCTTGGAACAAAAAAGTACAAGATCCTGCAATTAAATTCTGATTTTCAGATGATTGTATGTCCAAAAAAGTTAATTTTGGGTACAAAATTAAAAACTCTGTTAATGATACAATTTGTATCATAAATTAATAACTGACCTCAACAGTTTGGTCCCTTAGGAATTCACACACTCACACTACAATAAAATTTCCAGATTAATTGCATGATTAGAATTTGAGTTATGGCGTTTTATAGAAAAGGCCACAAAAAATTAAAAATTAAAATTTATGGCAAAATATTACTCCTGCATATTTTATTATATTTTTCCGTTAAAACACAGCTATTTTGCTTTAGACATGCAAAATTATAGATTTATAGATCAATAAATATGGCTGTAAAGATTTTTTAAATGAATGTTTACATTTTCCGTTACATCCCCCCTTAAAAAATTAAAAAATCTTGGCTGCTCGCAGACTGATGACCTCTGTCCTGGCCAAGGTCGGCCTACCTTTCCTTCCCGTCACCGCAGCGGTTCTCGCAGCGTGCAAAGTGCTCCAAATCAAAACACCGTCGCCGCCTGCCTACCCAAAATACATCGATACGAAAGTATCAGAGAGGAAAGGACCTACAAATTATATACAAATGTTGTAGGTACATATTGTATACTTATTATTTTAATGAAGACTGAAATACACTGAAGATGTTACATATAGGAAAGCAGACAATTGATTCTTAGTAAGGTAAATTAAGAAATATTCGGAATTGAAGTCCCGTCAACGACTAGCTCATTAGCGGCGAAGCACGAGCTCGCACTGTGGAACGATGGGAAAGGAAATCGACCGCCGTCTTTTGAAAGAACGATCCTGTCATTCGCCTTTAGCTGTTCAGTCAAATCACAGAAAACCTTAATCTGGATGGGCGGACTATTGAAATTCCTGTCCTTTTAGTGATGTATTCTTAATACACTGATTACTGATGCCGCGCGGGACTAGCCGAGCGGTCTGCGGCGCTGCAGCCATGGACTGTGCGGCTGGTCCCGGCGGAGGTTCGAGTCCTCCCTCGGGCATGGGTGTCTGTGTTTGTTATTAGGATAATTTAGGTTAAGTAGTGTGTAAGCTTAGGGACTGATGACCTTAGCAGTTAAGTCCCATAAGATTTCACACACATTTGAACATTTTTGATTACTGATTTCTTAACTCGCCTTGGAGAGTCAATCTGACGGCTCTGGCACTGAGGTCTGGAGCGTCATCACGTTAACGACACGTTTGTAGCTGTACGTCTTTTTGAGGATACTGTGTGGTATGAGAATATTATAAGAGAATGAAAATTTCCAATATTAAAGTAAATTGGAATCGCCTTAGGTTCCATTTGAAAATGAACGCAAGGAGAGCAATGAGAGAGACATTCAGTGACCTTGAAAGTAAAATCAGTAAGCGGTTCGAAATCATTCATTCAATCAGTGACCAGTGACCATACCGGCACCGAAACAGAAAATAATAGAGAGGAGGCCGAAATGCTTAGGTCTTCCGAAATCGTTTGATTGGGGAAGACCGTAGCTAGGTCCATCGTGTCAATCATTGTACGACCGCCGAAATGGCAGATAATGCGATAACCGATCACGGAACAGAAAGGCAGGTACCTATCGTCCGTACCACGGTCTGTGGAACGAAACAGACATAATAGTAGCGCTTTTTGTGTTGTATGTTCATACAAAGAACCTTTAACTGTGAATGCACGGTTCTCGAGAAGGGTCGTAGGGACAGATGCGCATAATTGTAGGGGTATATCGTTGACGCCAATGTGTTACAGAACAGTGGAACATATTTAGTGCTCAAGAATCATGACATTTATGAAGATCTAAAGTCTCCTCTATGAAAATAAACATGTATTTGCAAACAGGTATCTCGCGAAACTCAGCTTGCTCGGTTCCTCCATGACATCGACAGCGGTGCAGACTACGGCACTCATGTTAATGCCTTGTGAGGATAACTCTGCGACCGATAAAGACTTATTATTTTTTTATATTTTCTTTTACTTTGTTCTGGTTCATTTTCATCACACATTGAAAATATTATGTCAGATTAAGTTTACTAAATTTAATTCTTGATACAATTGTGTTTCTTTTTACGTAATGCAGATGTTATGAATGCTATTTTCAGTTATTTTGATGCTGTATGAGTTCTTATTTGTTAGCATCTTATTTGAATTCGTTTTCTACGGACAGAATAACACGAAACTGTAGTTTTACATACAACTTTAAATCGTTGTAATCAGAATTTTTGAAAGTGTTGTGTAAAGTATACGTGTCAGCGGTGTAGAACCGTATCGATACTTCGACAGAGAAAGCATCAAGAGTCGAGAATGAGAAGAGGTGAGTGAAGGTGGTTGTCATGGCACGAGTTTATTGTTATACATCGTGTTCGTGGCCGCTGGTAAAATAGTGTTTGGACAGTGCTATATTTATGATCTCAGTAGGTGCCTCAAATAGAGAGCTAGTGTCTTCATGTATCGCGTTTTCATTTTCCGGAATTGAGTTTTGACTTACTAACTATAAAACTTTGTTGTGAAGATCGGTAAACTGTGTGCAAGCCGTAAAGATACTGTTTTCGCCAACTGCGACATGGTCGTGTATACAAACAGTGATCCAATACTGTCAAACGTTTTTTTTTTATTCCAGTCTTTGATCACAAATCAATTCTTTAGATGATGACCGGTTTCAGTCCGTAACAGCTATCCTCAGATCTTTTATATACCATGTCCTAAAGTGATAAGACCATAATGGCATAGTCGAAACATATAATCAACACAGCATCGTCACATAGATCTAAAATAAGCTGTAGAATAGGCCACATCGTCCACACAAGATCAGAGAATGGTCATTACGGACTGAAACCGGTCATCGTCTAAAGAATTGATATTGTGATCAAAGACTGGAATAAAAAAACATTTATACTGTTTTCGATTGTAGATAGCACAAACTGTTTAGTGTGTACCACGGACTGTGGAATGAAATAGCAAATATAGAAACGCATTTTACTGTCGTACATTCATACAAAGAACTTTAACTGTGAATGTACTGTGTGCTAATCGCAGCGTGATTGAATTGATCACGTACACAACTGTGTTCTGTACTTATTGTTCGGTTTAAACCTTGGACTAATGGTTTTCAGAACAATAGACTCGATTTACTTTCTTAGCACGGACGAATATGCTGTGAAAAGTGCCACGCCGCGGTTGTAGAGCTTAAATCTGAAAACTGTGGCTACATTGTGAAACAAATATTATGACCTTATTTTACTTCGAACGCGTTAATGGGAAGGAGCATGTTTTATGTTCGTCACTGCATGCAGATACGCAAACTGTGATTAATTCTGCCAACATCGAGCATTCCTGTCAGATTCGCAATAGGACCCCACTACGAACATGCTCAGCATGGCTTACACGCTGACGGATCATGGACTAAGGACGTGGACGTCGACTGCCGGCAGGCAGCATCAGCTAAGTGCTAACTCTTCTCGAGGAACATTGACTAAAGAACACCGCGAACTACTTTGTTCTACTCAGTGATGTAAAAATCTTTATATACAAAAAACAATAACTTTTTTGGTCATTCATTTTACATAACTGTATAGCTATTCAGCTTTGTTTTCACTAACATTCAGAACAGCAGATAAAAATTCTTTTCGTGGATTGAATTTTTCCTTTACATAATCGTAATAATAATGGAAACTCATTAACTTATGACACAGTCTTTGTTACTGCAAACAATTACTATGAATACCAATGATGTAAGAGTTAAATAGTTTTGTTTCTTTTCATTTGCTTTTAATTACCACATTCCCTTTATGTATGTAGTTTCTGAGTGCTTACCTGGATTTGCATGTTTTATTGCTCTGCATTTAATCTTCTACGAATTGTTGTGCTGTACCGATGAAGTTTGCACACTGCGCATTATCCGCCACTACAGTGATAGGCATAATCAAGCCAGCAGTTGCTCACTTTGTTTGGGATATTATTTTGTCAGTGGTAATCTTTTTGATATGGGATAATGAGTGATCATTCGTAATGTTACAGGTTTTAGGCAATTACTTGTAATCGTGAGTGTAATGTTCAGCTAAATTGAGGAGCAGTAGAGTATTTCTGGTTACCGCTATCTTAAAATTTCCGGACGTTAGTAAATTTAGGGGAGAGGGATCGGGGTACGGTCGGTCCGAGTAGCTGCACGTGGTCGATTCTAATTCAATCGAGGTTCGAAGAGCTACTGTTTCTGATCATGTGACTACATTTTGTGATACCATTGATTTGTTATCTTCACACTTGACTTCAGAAAGACATTTGACACCATCACGCACTGCCATTTATTGAAAAAAAAATACGAGCTTACGGAGTTTCGGACCTCCTCGAGGATAGCAATCAACTTGCCAATCTTAACAAAATCGACTGACATAATGTAATATCCGCAGTACCCAAGGGAAGTTTGACTGTTAATGTTTACAATGTATATAAATCATCTAGTAGAAGGTGTCATGAGTGCTTGAAGACTGTTCACAGATAATGCTGTAGCCAACAAGAAAGTAGCAACGCCAGAAGGCAGTATGGAATCGCAGAATAACTGGCAGAGGAGTGATGAATAATACAGGGTTCAAGAACATAAACGAATGTAACATAATGCGCATACCTAGGTAAAGAAATCCGTTATTGATGACACGTTTCTACAAAAAGTATCTACCGTAAAATACTTAGGAGTAACTGTCCAGGACGACATTAAGTGAAATGACCAAGAAAAACAAACAAGAGGAAAACCAGATGCCAGACTGAGATTTATAGGAAGAATCTTAGGGAAATGTTTCTCATCCACGAAGGAAATGACTGACGAGCCAGTTGTTCGACCGATTCTTGAGCATTGAGAGAGAGAGAGAGAGAGAGAGAGAGAGAGAGAGAGAAGATCCATTGAAGAGAATCGCCTTTGGTCGCAGTATCATCTAGTCTGCGTGACAGCACTATAAAGATACTCGACTATCTCCCGTGGGAGACAGTACAAGAGAAGCGTTGTGCATCATAGCGATGTTTACTATTGAATTTTCGGGAGATTACTTTTTGGGAAGAGTCTGACAATGTATAACGTCCTGTCACATACAACTCGCGAGATGACTACGGCTAGAAAATTCGACAAACTAGAGAAAATACTTACGCTTGCCGACAATCATTCTTCCCACGCACCAATCGCAAATGGAATAGGGACAGGAGGTTGAGTTATTGGTTCAAATGGCTCTGAGCACTATGGGACTTAACAGCTATGGTCATCAGTTCCCTAGAACTTAGAACAACTTAAACCTAACTAACCTAAGGACATCACACAACACCCAGTCATCACGAGGCAGAGAAAATCCCTGACCCCGCCGGGAATCGAACCCGGGAACCCGGGCGTGGGAAGCGAGAAGGCTACCGCACGACCACGAGCTGCGGACTGAGTTATTGGTGCCAGAAGTACCCTCCGCCACATCATTATGTGGCTTGCAGAGTATGATGCAGACGTAGATGTAGACGATAATCCCAAACACACAAGTGTGACTTGATACACACATAACCAGAACATTAGCAAATTGTATGTCTAGAATGACCAGGTTTTTCCCTAGGCTTCAGAATGATTCACTATCCGTGAGGCATTCGAGGCCAAAGGACTGTAGACTTAATAGAACTACTATATACCAATGCTGCCCTCCAGATGAAGCTTGTGCAGGGATAAGAGACATTGAGAAAACCCTTTGGGATCCGTATTTTGGGGCCCTGTTCTACTTCCTTTAGTTCTGTATGTGGACACGATAAACTGCCATCAACAAAGGAACATCACTATAGTGTGATTAATCGTCCGAGGACCAGTCTCTACTATACCCTGTATAGTTATTGGAAAACGAAATTCCTCTCTATAAAAATCAATATGGATTCCGCAGACAGAGATCTGCTGAAACTCAGATCGACCTACTCATCCATGAGATCCAAAGTCCCGTAGAGAAAAGTACCAGCTGTGATGTCTTACTTCCCGACGATACCTTTGCAGTGCCGCCATGTTGTTTGGCGAACAAACAGCGAGCTTACTGGGTATCAGAACAGATTTGTGATTTGATTCAGGAATTCTTCCCCAACAGAACTGAACACGTCGCTCTTAACGGAACAGAATCGCCAGTTGTAAGCGAAACTTTGGGGGTACCCCAAAGGATTGTGATACCCTCGTTACTACTTACAATGTATGTTAATAACCTAGCGAATAACGTTAGATACTCCATGAAGGTAACCGCTGCAAGGCTGCAACCTAAAAGATTATGGCGAATTCCAGGAAGACCTGAAGAAGTTCGATAACTGGTACTGGGCCTGCAAACGTACCCCGACCTTAAATCAATATAACGAATTGCGCTTAAGTAGGCGCATCATCCACTACTGCACTATTACACTATCGGCGAATAGTCACTGAAAACAGTAATAGTTGTAAAATATCTAGGAGTAACCATCCGGAATGACCTAAAATGGGATGACCACATAAAACTAATTATAGGAAAAGGAGCTGCCAGATTAAGGTTCATTGGAAAATTTTCACAAGAAAATGTAGTTCATTCTTAAAATATGTGTCTTGAAAGACAATTGCGTGACTGTTTATTGAATAGACGTCTTTAATCTTGAACACGTAACAGTTGGAATTACTAGATGAGCTGGAGAAGACACAATGAAGAATGCCGCATTTCATCATGGGATCGTTTTGTCACTGGCAGAACTCGTACTCAACAGACTGTGGTGGCGGCGAGACAGATGGTATGTATTACAGAGAAAATTACTATTGAAAGTCCGAGAGAATAGCTTCCTAGAACACTCCGGCAACTTACTACTTTCACTTGTTGTTGTTGTGGTCTTCAGTCCTGAGACTGGTTTGATGCAGCTCTCCATGTTACTCTATCCTGTGCAAGCCTCTTCATCTCCCAGTATCTACTGCAACCTACATCCTTCTGAATCTGCTTAGTGTATTCATCTCTTGGTCTCCCCCTACGATTTTTACCCTCCACACTGCCCTTCAATACTAAACCGGTGATCCCTTGATGCCTCAGAACATGTCCTACCAACCGATCCCTTCTTCTAGTCAAGCTGTGCCACAAAATTCTCTTCTCCCCAATCCTGTTCAACACTTCCTCATTAGTTATGTGATCTACCCATCTAGTCTTCAGCATTCTTCTGTAGCACCACATTTCGAAATATTCTATTCTCTTCCTGTCCAAAATAATTATCGTCCATGTTTCACTTCCATACATGGCTACACTCCATACAAATACTTTCAGAAACGACTTCCTGACATTTAAATCTATACTCGATGTTAACAAATTTCTCTTCTTCAGAAAAGCTTTCCTTGCCATTGCCAGTCTACATTTTATATCCTTTCTACTTCTTCCATCATGAGTTATTTTGCTCCCCAAATAGCAAAACTAGTTTACTACTTTAAGTGACTCATTTCCTAATCTAATTCCCTCAGCATCACCCGACTTAATTCGACTACATTCCTTTATCCCCGTTTTGCTTTTGTTGATGTTCATCTATATCCTCCTTTCAAGACGCTATCCATTCCGTTCAACTGCTCTTCCAAGTCCGTTGCTGTCTCTGACAGAATTACAATGTCATCGGCGAACCTCAAAGTTTTTATTTCTTCTCTCTGGATTTTAATACCTACTCCAAATTTTTCTTTTGTTTCCTTCACTGCTTGCTCAATATACAGATTGAATAACATCGGGGAGAGGCTACAACCCTGTCTCCCTTCCCAACCACTGCTACCCTTTCATGCCCCTCGACTCTTATAACTGCCACTTTCACTTACATACGTCAAAGCAACTGCAGTGAAAAAACTGGAGAGAGTGGATATGATACGAAGGTTTACCGATAGTCGTTCTTCCCAGTTGCCATTCAGGAATTTCAACAGGAAAGGAGGAAAGAGATAGTGGTACCAGAAGTGACAAGCAAGAGTGGCATGGGAGATACGGCTGTAAATGCAGTCACGTGTCAAAATCACTACACTTTGTTGCATCAACTTGTTTCGTTCATCTCGATGATCCCTTAATCTGTGGATATGAGTGTAATAAAGTACATAATATGTAAATTCACCAAAATGCGGTGTGCCTGGCAATGAAGAGTCTATATTCTTTCAGGGCACAGTACTGGTTAAAACTAGAAAAAAATATACTAAAAGCTTATGTTGAAGATAAACACTTATTCAGGAACGCACAATGCTGTTCTGGAACAGTCAACTATATATTGTGCTTACCATTCATTCTCACACATTCTTTAGCAGTCTACAAAGAATCACGAATCGGTGCGAATACATCTGGCTGATCTCGGAGCATGGGTCCTGTAACGTCTACTCACTGTTTACGGGAGTCCGAAGCCTCCATGCATGTAAATAGCCCCATCACCGGAAATTCAAGGGACTAAGGTCAGAACACAAACCCATTGCTCATTGAAAGTAAATGTTAGGAACTGTCACACGAACAGTAGAAAATGGATTGGTGCTTTTCGTGCACAAACAACATCCATAGTCTTTCCTGCCTCCACACTTACAGTGAGGCAAATCTGATTCCTTGTTTCTATTACCGTTATAGGTCTTCCATCCGCTTACACATGATTGCTTCGGTAATTTATTACCCCACTTCGTATGAATCCTCATTCGTAAGTAAAGAGCAAGCCGTGAATACTGTCTCTTCAGCATTACAAATGCATTGCCAGAATTGAAAACTCGTATGGTGTTCTTTTGACCTCAGTGTTTGAACACTTTGCAAATATATGGATATGGTAACTGCTCGTGCAAAAGTGGCGTTAGAAGAGAGAAATTACGCTTACATTAATTCCAGTTCTTGCTCCACTTGTTCCAGCATCATCTTCTACTTGTTGAAACACGCGGGAGTGGAAAATCTGCGAGAGCTACCGCGAACCCTTGTTTCCTTTGCGAGTGATCCACTGTCTGCCAGTTTCTGGAGCAACTTTCTGAAAACAGTTTCACATGGAGTGTGACACTGAGGACGTAATTCTGTTTACATGACATGCGCCAGTCGATGAATGCCAGTGGCTCTGCCTTAGACCAATCCCTTGTCTGACGATTCCCACATGGAATAATAGGACTTCATTTCGCCGCTTACGCTATTAACAGTCCACGGAATAATTTTATTCTGATGCCACAAGACGTCTGGATCATACGTACAGAATGGCTGGTTTATGTGAGAGTTGTAAATAATGTACAATTTTTCCCTTTATTGTTATTTCACCCCCTCGCCTCATATGGGCGGGGGTGAGCCGTCAGCGGATAGAAATCGCCGATCTTCAGCGACAAGATAGCAAAAAATTTAAAAACAAATAAAACCAATGGCAGTTGACAGAAATGAATGTGTGGCAAAATATAAGACAGATTGTTAGCTACAAAAGTTAAAATGCAAAGGCTGATCTGTTGAGTAATTAAAATATTGACACGGATAAAATGTGAAATGAATGTTTCACTAAATATAACACATATATGGACAGTTGCACAAGTTAAAGCTAAAAAGCCGATGTGTTGTGTGACAGAGACAGAGACGAGTGAGGTGATGAGTGGATCTAAATTGCCGGGGATAGTGGTATCGTGGGAATTTAGTAGTTAGGGGAGTGCATACAAGGCTGTGTGGGTGGATATTTGGAGGAGGGACTTGGAAGAGTGAAGAGAAATGCTGATTTGGACGAAGCCTTAGGATACGAGTGGAGAGAAGTGGAGAGGGAGCCCTAACCAGGTGAAAAGGGGTGCGTTGTTTTAGGTCTAGTGGGACAAGTATATATCAGGGACGGTAAGGGAAGTTTTGTTGGAAGAGAGTTTGCAGGAGTAGTGTTGGGGGAATATGGTGAGAAAGGCCTGATGTAGTACCAGGAGCAGTGAGCAGTGAGCAGGGTGGTAGTGTCGAGTTAACAGGTAACCTAGGAGGATCGGAAGTGTTCAGGATGGAAGAGTAGAGGGCGTTGGGGATTGGGGGGGGGGGGAGGGGAGAATTTTAAAAATTTTTAGAGGATTCAGCTGGAGGAGGGTTCTCATGTCTGGCAACAACGTCACCATGCATAGAGAGTTTCGACTAATACACAATAAGCACTGAAGGTCTACAGGAAGGCAGCCTGCACTACGTGATGTGACTGTTCTCCACGCAAGTAAAATTGCCGATATCTCAACACTTGTTTCTGGACATATATTTAGAGGACCTTTGATTTTATGTTATACCAATATTAGTGTGCCATGCGCGCATTAGCATCGATTCCTGCAGTTCATCAAGCATCTTTGCTCGGCATTTCTATTTGACAGTTTGGAGGACGTTTCGCAAGAGGGCACGGAGTCGCTCATGAAGGTCACTGGACGACAAGCGCGCTCCTTCCTGGTCAGAATATTTGTCTGGCGTTCGGTTTAGTAGCTGCTCTTGTTCACCGAGGACGGAACCGGTAAGTGGCTGCGGAAACAGCACGGTTGAAGAATTATTGCTTTCCTGAACTCACATGGTGTCGGGTTTGCGTCTTAGAAGCCATCACGTTTCGTATTTCTGCTTCCTTCGTTTTAGATACTGGCCGGTCGGCATTAGCTCACCACCGAACACAGGAATACCAGGGAAACGGCGAAAGCCTCTGTTACTTTTACCTAAAGGGCTTAACAGGCTGTTGAAATTCGCGAAATCTCATTTTCTTTGAGCGAAATACACTCTTGGTCGTCACTATAGTGCCGCTTACCTTTCTTCGGTGACGGTAAAATTTGCCTTAGATATTTATGCATTCAGCATTAACAATTCAAGCTCAAGTTTCTTGAGCATACTTGTAAAGGGAAAACAGAATTGTATATTTCACTATATGTTGCTCCGCGGAAATCGTCTGAACTCACCCCCTTACAAGAAATTAATGTTTTAAATGTTGTGCTTTCGTTTTATGGCCGAAGTGTGTAAGCCCACCCTATTATTTTATTGCTTTTATTATTGAATATGAACCATGGACCTTGCCGTTGGTGGGGAGGCTTGCGTGCCTCAGCGATACAGATAGCCGTGCCGTAGGTGCAACCACAACGGAGGGGTATCTGTTGAGAGGCCAGACAAACGTTTGGTTCCTGAAGAGGGGCAGCAGCCTTTTCGGTAGTTGCAAGGGCAACAGTCTGGATGATTGACTGATCTGGCCTTGTAACAATAACCAAAACGGCCTTGCTGTGCTGGTACTGCGAATGGCTGAAAGCAAGGGGAAACTACGGCCGTAATTTTTCCCGAGGGCATGCAGCTTTACTGTATGATTAAATGATGATGGCGTCCTCTTGGGTAAAATATTCCGGAGGTAAAATAGTCCCCCATTCGGACCTCCGGGCGGGGACTACTCAAGAGGATGTCGTTATCAGGAGAAAGAAAACCGGCGTTCTACGGATCGGAGCGTGGAATGTCAGATCCCTTAATCGGGCAGGTAGGTTAGAAAATTTAAAAAGGGAAATGGATAGGTTAAAGTTAGATATAGTGGGAATTAGTGAAGTTCGGTGGCAGGAGGAACAAGACTTCTGGTCAGGTGACTACAGGGTTATAAACACAAAATCAAATAGGGGTAATGCAGGAGTAGGTTTAATAATGAATGGGAAAATAGGAATGCGGGTAAGCTACTACAAACAGCATAGTGAACTCATTATTGTGGCCAAGATAGAGACGAAGCCCACACCTACTACAGTAGTACAAGTTTATATGCCAACTAGCTCTGCAGATGACCAAGAAATTGAAGCAATGTATGATGAAATAAAAGAAATTATTCAGATAGCGAAGGGAGATGAAAATTTAATAGTCATGGGTGACTGGAATTCGAGTGTAGGAAAAGGGAGAGAAGGAAACGTAGTAGGTGGATACGGATTGGGGCTAAGAAATGAAAGAGGAAGCCGCCTGGTAGAATTTTGCACAGAGCACAACTTAATCATAGCTAACACTTGGTTTAAGAATCATGAAAGAAAGTTGTATACATGGAAGAACCCTGGAGATACTAAAAGGTATCAGACAGATTATATAATGGTAAGACAGAGATTTAGGAACCAGGTTTTAAATTGTAAGACATTTCCAGGGGCAGATGTGTACTCTGACCACAATCTATTGGTTATGAACTGTAGATTAAAACTGAAGAAACTGCAAAAAGGTGGGAATTTAAGGAGATGGGACCTGGATAAACTGAAAGAACCAGAGGTTGTACAGAGTTTCAGGGAGAGCATAAGGGAACAATTGACAGGAATGGGGGAAAGAAATACAGTAGAAGAAGAATGGGTAGCTTTGAGGGATGAAGTAGTGAAGGCAGCAGAGGATCAAGTAGGTAAAAAGACGAGGGCTAGTAGAAATCCTTGGGTAACAGAAGAAATATTGAATTTAATTGATGAAAGGAGAAAATATAAAAATGCAGTAAATGAAGCAGGCAAAAAGGAATACAAACGTCTCAAAAATGAGATCGACAGGAAGCGCAAAATGGCTAAGCAAGGATGGCTAGAGGACAAATGTAAGGATGTAGAGGCTTATCTCACTAGGGGTCAGATAGATACTGCCTACAGGAAAATTAAAGAGACCTTTGGAGATAGGAGAACCACTTGTATGAACATCAAGAGCTCAGATGGAAACCCAGTTTTAAGCAAAGAAGGGAAAGCAGAAAGGTGAAAGGGGTATATAGAGGGTCTATACAAGGGCGATGTACTTGAGGACAATATTATGGAAATGGAAGAGGATGTAGATGAAGATGAAATGGGAGATATGATACTGCGTGAAGAGTTTGACAGAGCACTGAAAGACCTGAGTCGAAACAAGGCCCCTGGAGTAGACAACATTCCATTGGAACTACTGGCGGCCTTGGGAGAGCCAGTCGTGACAAAACTCTACCATCTGCTGAGCAAGATGTATGAAACAAATACCTTCAGACTTCAAGAAGAATATAATAATTCCAATCTCAAAGAAACCATGTGTTGACAGATGTGAAAATTACCGAACAATCAGTTTAATAAGCCACAGCTGGAAAATACTAACACGAATTCTTTATAGACGAATGGAAAAACTAGTAGAAGCCGCCCACGGGGAAGATCAGTTTGGATTCCGTAGAAATACTGGAACACGAGAGGCAATACTGACCATACGACTTATCCTAGAAGAAAGATGAAGGAAAGGCAAACCTACGTTTCTAGCATTTATAGACTTAGAGAAAGCTTTTGACAATGTTGACTGCAATACTCTCTTTCAAATTCTAAAGGTGGCAGGGGTAAAATACAGGGAGCGAAAGGCTATTTACACTTTGTACAGAAACCAGATGGCAGTTATAAGAGTCGAGGGACATGAAAGGGAAGCAGTGGTTGGGAAGGGAGTAAGACAGGGTTGTAGCCTCTTCCCGATGTTGTTCAATCTGTATATTGTGCAAGCAGTAAAGGAAACAATAGAAAAATTCGGAGTAGGTATTAAAATCCATGGAGAAGAAATAAAAACTTTGAGGTTCGCCGATGACATTGTAATTCTGTCAGAGACAGCAAAGGACTTGGAAGAGCAGTTGAATGGAATGGACAGTGTCTTGAGAGGAGTATGTAAGATGAACATCAACAAATGCAAAACGAGGATAATGGAATGTAGCCGAATTAAGTTGGGTGATGCTGAGGGAATTAGATTAGGAAATGAGACACTTAAAATAGTAAAGGAGTTTTGCTATTTGGGGAGCAAAATAACTGATGATGGTCGAAGTAGAGAGGATATAAAATGTAGACTGGCAATGGCAAGGAAAGTGTTTTTGAAAAAGATAAATTTGTTAACATCGAGTATAGATTTAAATGTCAGGAAGTCGTATCTGAAAGTATTTGTATGGAGTGTAGCCATGTATGGAAGTGAAACATGGACGATAAATAGTTTGGACAAGAAGAGAATAGAAGCTTTAGAAATGTGGGCTACAGAAGAATGCTGAAGATTAGATGGGTAGATCACATAACTAATGAGGAAGTATTGAATAGGATTGGGGAGAAGAGAAGTGTTGTGTCTAGACAAGACAGCCTAGACACAATGAGAGGAAGCCGAAAAGCACGCGCTAAGTTAAAGCCGGATGCGTGAGGTCTGAAACAGGATACGTAATGAAGGCTATAAAGAAAAGTACGTAGCTTCGGGAATACTTAACTTTAATCCATCCTTTTGGTACATCTGGAGATTGTGGCGATACAAGTGAGACTCTTTAGATACATGAAATGTTACTAATGGCGCCTTGCTAGGTCGTAGCCATTGACTTAGCTGAAGGCTATTCTAACTATTGGCTCGGCTAATGAGCAATGCTTCGTCCATGTAGTCGCTAGCAAATTCGTCCGTACAACTGGGGCGAGTGCTAGTCCGTATCTCGAGACCTGCCTTGTGGTGGCGCTCGGTCTGCGATCACACAGTGGCGACACGCGGGTCCGACATGTACTAATGGACCGCGGCCGATTTAAAACTACCACCTAGCAAGTGTGGTGTCTGGCGGTGACACCACAAGAAGTTTGTGGCACAACTTGACCTGAAGAAGGGATCGCTTGGTAGGACATGTTCTGAGGCATCAAGGGATCACCAATTTAGTATTGGAGGGCAGCGTGGAGGGTAAAAATCGTAGAGGGAGACCAAGAGATGAATACACTAAGCAGATTCAGAAGTATGTAGGCTGCAGTAGGTACTGGGAGATGAAGAGGTTGCACAGGATAGAGTAGCATGGAGAGCTGCATCAAACCAGTCTCAGGACTGAGGACCACAACAACTACAGTTAATTAATACTTATTGTAGTCTTCTGGTTAATGAAATGAGCTCTTGGTCATTATTAAGTAGCCAGTTACAGCCGGCGATTTCACTCCCAACGTACATGAGCCAGTAATTAAAACTCTGACCGTGAGCCTAAGGTGCATGCCCTACCTCTTCTCCCAATCTGTCATATGATTCTGTCCCTTCCAAAATATGTGAACACTTTTGTACGTTATGGTTAATTTTATTGCGCTTTAAATTCATACAACACGTCCGTACTGGTTCTGACTCCACTCACTATCCAAATGTAGTCTCTCATTTATCACCAGACTGTATGAGTTTACTAGTCCCGGTTCTCTGTTTCCCTTTCTTCTTTTTGTCCGTTACCCCAGTTTCTCTGACATTGGTAGACGTTGCGGTTTTCTCCCCTTGTGTTTTGCGTGGTGAGCTACTTCTCATCTATAGTCACATAGACCTGCCTGTTAGCGGAAAAAGGGACTGATTACCTAGTAGTTTCATCCCTTAAACCATCCAGCCAACCAACCCATTATTGCCGGTTCATTACTGTACGATTGCCTTTTCATTATGTACCAATCCGATTGAGATTAAATTTAAATCTGAGCTTCAAAATCTCACACTGCTCATACACATACACGTTCTACTTGCTATTTAACTGGGGTGCGACTTTCAGTAATTTATTCCACAAAATACTTAACATTTACGCTTGATGCGCCGAGCACGAGCTGGAGCAACCAGCCCTGCAGGCTTGCTCAGACTCGACCAACTCACACTGTCGCGCCAAAATATCGCCATGCCGCCAACTTATCCCTTCCAGAACGAGGAGCATCCTTGTTGTTGACGCCTCTTTGCTGTAGCGAAGACCGTAAGGGTAGACATGATCCTCCACTTATAGGGTCGAATATATGTATCCTTACATCCCCAACCAACTGTTTTCAAATTCCGCGTGAAACAAAGTTTTTTCCAAAAAATGTTAATTACAAAGTCCTCACAATTACCAATAAAAGGAATTCCCCAATCACCGAACCTAACTGAAATTGGCAGTGATTCCCCGGTAGCTTGGCACTATGGTCTTTCCTTTTCTTTTCTCGAAATTTATGCTTCACAGAACCACATCCATCCATCACTATTATGTTCTGAGATTAACAAAGATATATTCAGTTTCATCATACATAGAGTAATTCAATCAGGATACGATCATATTGCAGATTACAATCAAGTTCATTTCAAATTTGATAAAATGTGAAACTCCTTGCTGAAAGATAAATACATGGAAACATATATTTCAGAAATGTTCAAACCACAAGATAAAATTAATGACTAAAATTGCTTTTTGAAATCTAAGTCCAGTCCAATCTCACCCAAAAACAATTTTCGATCAAAATTTATGAAATATAAAAGTTCGTGCTAATAGAGAAATATGTGGCAACGGATTTCCCCAAATTTTTCACTCCACAATATCCAACTGAAGATAACAACTACATTTCGTTACAGTCCATTTCAATATTCACAAAATATTAAAGTCCATGCTGAAAGATGTTTGCTCAGAATCTATTTCCCAGAAATTTTTCACTCAAGTTCGAACTGAAAACTACAGTTACATATTCAGATGACAAAATTTCAGACTTCACTGGTCTCATATAGATATAATTTTATGTATATAGACTAAAGCAGCGAGTGAAAACCAGGAAGCGACCACGGGTGTCCCTCCAGCTGGCTAGGCACGTATACAGAAGTTGTGTGAACTGCTCTACCAAGGTGGCTTAGTGGCTAGCGAACCTACATAGTAAGCAGGAGACCTGAGTTCGATTCCTGACCTTGGAAGAAATTTTCAATTGCTGCTTCAGTCTATATACAGTAACATATTGTTTCAGTCCATTTCAAAAGTCGGCCGGAGTGGCCGTGCGGTTCTAGGCGCTACAGTCTGGAGCCGAGCGACCGCTACGTTCGCAGGTTCCAATCCTGCCTCGGGCATGGATGTGTGTGATGTCCTTAGGTTAGTTAGGTTTAAATAGTTCTAAGTTCTAGGCGACTGATGACCCCAGAAGTTAAGTCACATAGTGCTCAGAGCCATTTTTGAACCATTTCAAAATTCATGAAATAGGAAAGTTCATGCTGAAAGAAATATAAGAGAAACATATTTCTCAAAATTCTTTATCCTACATTTTGTTATGAACTTCACAAAGTAGTTCAAATCAGCCAAATACTATGTGACGAAGAGCTTTTTGTATGACCACAAATCTATAAGCCCATAAATTTTGCCAGTGTCACATTTTATAGAAATGCTTTTGAAATTCAGTAAAGATGAACGAGACAGACACTAAAAATCTCAGTTCACTGCAAAGATAAAAAGAAGAAAAGTATCAGAAGTAAGGAAAAAAAAAGACTTCGTGGATGCATGAGCATATCTTTACATTGCACAGCTAAATGCACAGGAAGATACAGCTGGGGTATCACACAGGATTTGCGCAGACGCCCGCATTTATTCGCTGTCATGCGCCACAAACTCGATCTCCTCGCACGCTGCCCTGGTACGGTGATGCGTTAAATACGGTAACGACTTAGATCCACCTATAGCTAAGCCGCACCGCCTGTTGCCAGCTGGTCGATGTCCGAGCTCGCTGTAGGCTTCCGCCGGCCGCGGTGGCCGTGCGGTTCTAGGCGCTTCAGTCCAGAACCGCGGGACTGCTACGGTCGGAGGTTCGAATCCTGCCTGGGGCATGGATGTGTGTGATGTCCTTAGGTTGGTTAGGTTTAAGTAGTTCTAAGTTCTAGGGGACTGATGACCTAAGATGTTAAGTCCCATTGTGCTCAGAGCCATTTTTTTGTAGGCTTCCGGCCGACGGCTGAGTCCTCCCCCTGCCATCAGCTCCTTCGGGCGCCACCTGGGTGAAGTCCCACCAGCGCCCAGACTGCTCTGCGCCGGCGCACTCAGCTCTGGTGTAATGCTGTGGCTCTCTCAAGGTGCAACAACACATTACGCTGTGTGAGCCACAGCTCCTCCTCGTAAATTCTCTACGGCCACTCGCACCTGCCACACCACCTAACAAGTGTCGCAGGTGCTGGGCCCACTCTGACCATCGATTTAATCATTGCGCTTTGACGCAACAGTCTAACAAAGTGGCTGCGTAATAGAGTACCTCCAAAGCAACCGTTACTAATACACTACACAAGTTTACACGTAAGCATTTCTTTATAATTGTGCAATAAAACAGTCGAGAAAAACGTGTAGAATATATTTTTTATTCCTCAAAACAAGAAATTAATGTTTTTCAAGATGGGAAAATTAAACTCGTTGTTATTGAACTAATGTGTGTAGTGTCTCTGTTTGTATGCCTGTCAAGTACAATATTCCGGACGGCCTCGATGACCACCGCGACGTACATAATTCCGTACATGTAGACAAGTTACCCTCGTGGTGAAGAAGCGGCTGCCGCCTCCGACGGTTGCCTGTAAAATTCTTGAAATGTAAGGGAAAGAAAACTTCTATAGGATCTTCTCTAATCGGAAAGCTGCCATTCGCATTTGCTCATTCGATGATTGTCTGCGAGTGAACTTTCTGTGTGCCTTCGACTGTCTTATTGAAGAAGGTTCTACAGCAAACATCGACCACTAACTGTTCGAAGTCCTTTACAACCTTGTAGTACTTAATGGTTCATCACACAATCCTTTAATCAAAATCAAACACGCGCAACTACCTTTGAAATGCAACAGGCTGTATTATGGCCGTTACTAAACTCCACATTAACATTACGTATCGCTTGTTGGCAGTTATAAGAGTCGAGGGACATGAAAGGGAAGCAGTGGTTGGGAAGGGAGTAAGACAGGGTTGTAGCCTCTCCCCGATGTTATTCAATCTGTATATTGAGCAAGCAGTAAAGGAAACAAAAGAAAAATTCGGAGTAGGTATTAACATCCATGGAGAAGAAATAAAAACTTTGAGGTTCGCCGATGACATTGTAATTCTGTCAGAGACAGCAAAAGACTTGGAAGAGCAGTTGAATGGAATGGACAGTGTCTTGAGAGGAGTATATAAGATGAACATCAACAAAAGCAAAAAGAGGATAATGGAATGTAGCCGAATTAAGTCGGGTGATGCTGAGGGAATTAGATTAGGAATTGAGACACTTAAAATAGTAAAGGAGTTTTGCTATTTATGGAGCAAAATAACTGATGATGGTCGAAGTAGAGAGGATATAAAATGTAGACTGGCAATGGCAAGGAAAGCGTTTCTGAAAAAGATAAATTTGTTAACATCGAGTATAGATTTAAATGTCAGGAAGTCGTATCTGAAAGTATTTGTATGGAGTGCAGCCATGTATGGAAGTGAAACATGGACGATAAATAGTTTGGACAAGAAGAGAATAGAAGCTTTCGAAATGTGGTGCTACAGAAGAATGCTGAAGATTAGATGGGTAGATCACATAACTAATGAGGAAGTATTGAATAGGATTGGGGAGAAGAGAAGTTTGTGGCACAACTTGACTAGAAGAAGGGATCGGTTGGTAGGACATGTTCTGAGGCATAAAGGGATCACCAATTTAGTATTGGAGGGCAGCGTGGAGGGTAAAAATCGTAGAGGGAGACCAAGAGATGAATACACTAAGCAGATTCAGAAGGATGTAGGTTGCAGTAGGTACTGGGAAATGAAGAGGCTTGCACAGGATAGAGTAGCATGGAGAGCTGCATCAAACCAGTCTCAGGACTGAAGACCACAACAACAACATCGCTTGTGAAACTCAAACAACACAAATTATACAGTATGGCGGCTAACAATGACTGTTTCATTGCACACACTTCCAACATGTCCTCGCGTTATGCTGTCTCGTAACCAAGTCCTCTCACATTCCTATTTTCTTACTTTTCTTAACTAGCCATGGAGCAACGCTAAGCCAATGAATAAACATTTCGCTCGCGCAGGCGAAACGCCCCACCTCGCGATATATCATCACTTTAAACCAGTAATAATAAGCAGGTCGTTAAACCAATATGTTTAAAATTTCATCACATGGTTTCGCAAACCCGTCCTGCACTAGCTGCAGGGAAAACTTGGTTACGAGCTTTCACGAACCCACCTCGCACTAGCCACGTGCAACCATCATTACCCCAGGCTGGACCACGTTATCCAAACACCATTGACAGACCCCTCCGTCCGGGGAAAGCCTCCACATGGGAAACCGGGAGTGAGGTCAGCCATTAGTTTCCGAATCCCATTTCGCCTTTTGGTACTTGTGATTGAAATCCATAAATTTGAATAACAATTTTCTTGTTCAGTTTCTTCACATATAGTTACTGCAGAGAAGTTGGGTGACGTCGGTCGACCTCGCAGGGAAGCTGGGCGGGCTGGTGTCGAATGATGACTCTGCTCCCCACGACTGCCACCGGGATGCGTAATCGATGGATCGGGATCGGGTTGTCTCTCGTGGTGGACCAGGTAGTTACGGGCTCGCATCGCGATCAGGAATGGGATGTGGTGGACATGACAGAGAATGAAAAGTCTGAGCCTTCTGATCCCTTACTCTGAATATCTTCTTGACCCTGGAATTGTTAGTAGATTGACATGCTACATGTTTCTGCACTGGCATGATAGATTCGGATCGAGGTTTTTTTCCCTTTCACCATTCTTTCACATTTCTAGCACTTCTGTTAAATGTCATTGGTTTTATATCCTACTTTCATCGAATCACACCGTGAATCAGTCTCAACACGATATGAATTCTTATAATATTCCTAATTATGGCGCATTGGTTGTACCCTATCAACAGTCACAGGCTGTCCATGGGCACGCACAATTACACTGCTCTTATATTTCGATAACATCATACGTAATTTGATCAGTCATATGTCACAAAAAAATGGCCCTGAGCACTATGGGACTTAACTTCTGAGGTCATCAGTCCCCTAGAACTTAGAACTAGTTAAACCTAACTAACCTAAGGACATCACGCACATCCATGCCCGAGGCAGGATTCGAACCTGCGACCGTAGCGGTCCCGCGGTTCCAGACTGTAGCGCCTACAACCGCTCGACCACTCCGGCCGGCTATGCTTCCTTATTTGCAATGTCATATTACTTTGCTTGTTTCACAGGAAGTCCATTTGCTCAAGTAATACAAACATTTAACCTCTAATAAACGATAATTTCTCGCTAGTATCCGAATCTAACATAGCTCAGCTCAGCCACCGTTAGTTTATCTTTTGCTTGACACTGCAAATTTCGTCATATACTAAAGGTCTACCAAATTGTAGTAAAGCCAGCCACAAGATGACATGCATACCCCTGCTCTTTGTTATCTAATATCCCCAGAAAAATTATTCTGTCGTAGCATACTTCTCAGAGCTACTTGGACTCATTTCCCGTCAAAATATTTGCTTTCAGTAAGTACTGACACCATCACTCATGAACTATATTACTCTTTACACTTAATCGAGAGCATGAATACATACATAATTAAAATTAATTCTGGACATAAACACAAAAGTTATTCATATACGCATGACAGTATACAATCAATCCTTGTGTGGTTCTGCTGAAAACAAACATCAATACACTTCCTTATCTAACTAAACCTGCCTAAACCTAAAAACTCAATGAAAGAAAATCTCCTTAATGTATACAATCTTTACTAGAGACTGGACTAATTCCAATTTTCACTTCGCATAGTACTTTTTAATATCGTGATGCTGATAGATTCCCTTCACCTTTCCCGTCACTGGGTAGACCGACAGATATGCCCCACGATATGGAATCCTTATTTTTTCAATCGACCCAACAAATAACAATTGCCATTTCTTGTTCCTCTTCTTCAATAAAGATTCCAGTAAATGAGTGCGCAACAACACTCTATCCCCTACTGCAAAAGTTTGCACTTTCTTTAACTAACTGCCATATTGCACCTTTCTCTTTCTGGCTTTTTCGGCCATGTTCACTAAAGCCAACTTAATCTTTTCTTCCCAAGTAGGCTTATCATATGGCACCTTTGGTAGACTATTCACCCTCTCATTCCTTTCGCAATATAAATTCCTCTGGTTTATGTAAAACTAACAGCGGACTGCAATATGGACTGACCGATGGTTCTAATAGGTCCCAGTTTATCATCCTGTTTATTTCTTCACTTACTGATTTCTTCAGTTTCCACGGAATTAGATTTGATTTATTACCATACGTCTCTATGAGGAAACACCTCCAAATGGCACTTAAATCCCTTAATAATTCTGGCCTTTCTTCAAAAACCTGGATATGTTTATCCAAAAGATCTACCAACTGATTATTTTGTTCGTTTTCCAATCCATCAGCTTCCTTTGTCATTTCTTCCACTTGTTCTGCTATCCAAAGAATCTTGCTTTCCCTTACCTCTTCCTTACTTTTACATCTCCTTCCTCTTTTAATGAGCTTAATACCATGACCAGGACAGTAATTTCCAATGATCTTATCTTCCCTGATCAGATCAACTTGTGCCATTTCCCCATTATCACAAAAACTGACTGACGTTACCGGACGAGAAGTCTATTTTTATGTCCTTGTCCCTCATAGTCTCTAATCCGATGATACAACGTTCTATTAATTTTTTAATTACAAGGAGCTCACAGCTTATCGCTGTATTTCGTACTCTAGCAAAGTTTGTATCCCGACTGGTTGCGAACGGGTAACTAAGGCTCCAGTGATCTTACAGTTTCGTATCGGCAACGTCGGTAACCTGTCTTCTGGGATAGCCGTTTAAGGGGACCACACCATGGTTCAGGTCGGAAAAAAAACGATTTTCGGTTTTCATCATGTTTTGATAGATTAAAGTTTTATTGTAGTACTATGAAAAGGATTTTGCTGAAAAAAATTTGTTTCGAGCATTTAAAGAGCATTTTCAAACCATGTGTGTTTATTTGCCACGCCCACTTTTTTGCCACCCACTTTTCTGCATATGTTCTAGATCTTTATATCCCCTACATTGCACGTTAGGGATTTTGTTTTACTCCCGAGTGTGTTGGTTATCCTTGGAATGCAACGGTCGGTCGGTATTCTTTTGTTTCTGCTGTATGCATACAACACGCTTTCAAACACGCGGTTAGCTTTGTTCAAGTGTGATTGTGAGTAGTTGTTATAGAAAACTTGCAGATATACTATGGGCAGGCAATTAGGAGAAATAAAGAAAATCTGGAGACAATGAAGAGTGATGTTTGGGTCATATTCTTCCACAAGTCCACTACTGACAATAAGCCATGTCATGGATTGTGTCCATCAGGAGAAAATTCGTGGTGCAAATACAATAGGACTCAGGCAACTGGAGAATCTTATTCTCACTAGCATTCTCTTCCTGCTGCTGTTATTACAGCAATTAAACCTATTTTCAGAGACTTGGCTCATCCTGACCTTCTAAGGAAATGTCTGCATGGGCAGACATAGATCTCAAGTGAATGTTTCAGCAGCATAATTTGGAACTGCCTTCCTAAAAATGTATTTGTAGGCATGCATGCATACAATGAAATCAGGACTTCATGATGCTGTTATTACATTCAGCTGTGGTGATATTGGAAAGTGTTGGGTACTGAAAATGCTGGGCTTTAATCCTGGTGAAAATCACTGGGCTGCAACATTGCGATAAAATGAGGATAGCCGATGCAGACAAGTCTGCATCTAATACGGCCAAGAAAGCAAGACAAACATCCAGGAAGGTGAAAAAGAAGCTGGAAGACCTGCTAGAGGTCAAGGAAGGGCCTTCATATGCAGCAGGACAGTTTTAATTAACTGTAAGTAACAAATTTCAAAAGTTTTTTCTTTAAAGTGAATTTCCCGCAAACTAAAATTTTCAGTACATATGCCTATTATGTCAGAAACTATCAGAGATAAAAAAAATGAAATTTTCAGAGACTCCGCATAACATAAAAAACCACCTCAGTTACTACATTCATTAACATTCCCCCATTAGGAAGTTCACAAAAAAAATATTTTCTGCAGAAAAAACTTAACCTTTTTTGTTAAGAAATTTAAAAAAGTATTTCTTAAAAACTATAAAATGGATAAAGTAGATTTTAGTACAGTTGACTCTATTAGCATCTTGTAACATACAGTAAAAATATTAAGGTACTGAATCAAATAGTTTTTTCACAAAAGGGTCAAATACTTGCCTAAATTAACATGGGTTAGATAGGTAGGGAGTGGTCCCCTTAAATAAATTGTTGGAGATCACTTTTACCGAGTTACTCTGATAGATATGTCTAACATTTCGGCACGGATTACTGATACTGATACTGATACTTGTTCCCCAGGATTTACGTCTTCCGTTAACTCCTCAGTGATCCTTATT
Organism: Schistocerca piceifrons; assembly: GCF_021461385.2. Taxonomy (NCBI): domain Eukaryota; kingdom Metazoa; phylum Arthropoda; class Insecta; order Orthoptera; family Acrididae; genus Schistocerca; species Schistocerca piceifrons. The sequence continues at coordinate 12,806,887 of NC_060143.1, forward strand.
CCATCGTTGTATCTAAAACAGTTTACAGGTGATTGCTTCTTCTATCGACCGAATCTCTGACGCGTAATCCGGTCGGATTCAGTTTAAATTGCTCTGTCTAGCTGGTCATTTGTTGTCATCATCGATTGCTTTGTCTATGACCGGTTATTGTTCTCGCAGGCCGCTGTGACCGAGCGGTTCTAAGCACTTCAGCCTGGAATCGCACCGCTGCTATAGTCGCAGGTTCGAGTCCTGGCTCGGGCATGGATGTGTGTGATGTCCTTAGCTCAGTTACGGTTAAGTAGTTCTAACTCTAGGGGACTGATGACCTCAGATGTTAAGTCCCATAGTGTTTGGAGCCATTTTGAACCTTAATTTCTACGGTCATTATACCCATTTATCTTGACCACCTTAAGTAACTGTTGGTCCAGATGCCAATTACAAAATGTTTCAAGCAAATGTTCTTTAGCCTTCAGGGAGACATCAATCAGCATGATTGTCTTCATTGTAGCTTTGTTTTGTACAAAGATATGAACAGCGGTATGACTTTTTTAAATGGCACCCTATCTTTTTTATTCCGAGATTCATTCCCTCTGCTAAAGACCTATTCAAAAATGTATCACAGTGAGCCATTCACTGAAAGACAACGTTGTTAATTACATAACACAACACTGACGTTGACGCTCCCAGCGCATTTTAGTGCAGGTACTGGGGTAATGGAACTCATCCACGTGCTGACGTTGACAGAGGACAAATGTAAACATAAGTAGAGTGCACACCCATCATTCCGGCAATCACCGTCAGTTGAATAGTTGTGTGAGTAGAATGTACACCAACGAAGAGAAGGTAGAAATGCCTCTCATCTACGAGGAATGTAAGTTAGCAGAACAGTAATTGCAATACAGTTTTCTTATGTACGGATACATTTAGTGCAGTACTTTAGTCCTGGTGTGTAGAGTAGGCATACAGTAAAGGCTGTCCTTCCTACAAACTGCATCAACATAAAGCTTCTGTTATTGTTGTTGTTGTTGTTGTTGTTGAAGGTAGGCTAAATGCTACGCAGGCGGCAGAACTATACAGAGAGTGATACGCTGACAAGAACCCACTTTACTGACGGATGTTTTCTCGTATTGTTGCGACGCTTCAGGAAACGGGAAGTTTCAACCCACGACAACGCAATTGTTGTAGCACTCGCACAGACGAAGCTGCCGAAGTTACTGTGCTCGCTTCCGTTGCTATGAATCCACCTGTGAGCACACGACAGCTTGAGCACGAGATTGGGATTCCTAAAACCAGTGTACATCGTATTCTTACACGTCACCGGTTCCATCCTTACCGTGTACACCTACATCAAGAGTTACATGGGAATGATTTCCAGAAACGTGTACAGTTCTGTCAGTGGGCACAGCAGCAAATTTTCGCCAACCCGAACTTCTTCTCCAATATTCTATTTAACAATGAATGTTCCTTCACAAAAAAGGGCAGGTAAATACAAGGAACATGTATTATTGGTCTAGCGACAACCCACGATGGCTTAGACGGGTGGAACATCAGCGTCAATGGAGAGTTAACGTCTGGTGTGGGATGCTTGGTACTATAATTATTGGCCCTTATTTCATCAATGGTAGTCTAAGCAGCACAGCGTATGCCAACTTCCTGAGACGAATTCTTTCCCCTCTTCTGGATGAAGTGCCGCTATGAACCAGAATGCTTTTGTGGTATGAACACGATGGACGTCCAGCACACAATGCCTTGCGTGCACGTCGTGTTCTGAACCGAAGGTATCCTGCCAGATGGACTGGTCGAGCCGAACAGTTACTTGGGCTGCTAGGTCTCCTAATTTAAATCCTCTGGACTTTTTTCTTTGGTGATGCATTAAAGACGTTGTCTATCGCGGTTTTCTAACAATTCCAGAGGCTATGCAGGAACGTATCGAAATTGCTTGTAATTCTCTTCAGCAGGCAACACTGGAAGCAGTAAATAATTCTTTCATTCAACGAGTGCACCAGTGTGTCGGTGTCCAGAGTCACCACTCGGAACACCTTTGAATGTTCTACTCCTGGACAACGGTACAGGAGCGTCAAAGTCAATTTTGTGTTATGTTTTTACTTGGTTTTCATTTGTTTTCTGACAACTCTAGTAAGTGGACGAGTTTGTGATCCCGGGCTCAAAGTCAGTGTTGTGTCAAGATAAAGGCGACAACCTGTACACAGGATTATACCTCCTTTCAAATCTCCTCTGTCAGTTTCTGTTCGGCTCATAATTTCTTCCATTGTTCTGCTGTTCCATACAATTTGCTTCACTGTTGTAACCGTTATTCATATTGGTTCGATGAAAATTATCCATTTGTCTTCTACAAATTCTTCCGTTATTACTGTTATAACCTATCTGCCTATTTTCATTTGACACGATTGATTGTAATTATTTCTTCCTCTTTGTTCCTCCTGTAGCAAATCGATTGAATCTATTGCAGATATGAATTCTTCGAGATTATCTTTGGAAACATGCAGCAGTTTTTCTCTGATCTCCATCGGAAACTGAGCTTTGATGACTATTATCACACGTTTGTGATCTACTGGTTGATCCCAATATCTTGCTTTATTCAAATATCTTGCGAAGTATGTTCGTAAGTTCCCTTTTAGGTAAGAGAAAGGTTCCAGGTTATGTACTTGCTTCTTCAATCTCTCCTGAATGTGAACCAATATCTATTGAGGAATGCCTTCTCAAATTCTTCGTCGGTGTGATACTTGTCTATTATGTCAGTCAACCACAGACTGCTATCACCTTGGATGTATCCTGATACAGACCAAGCTCGCGGTAACACTGCTCTGAATCGTCTGAAAAAAAAAAAAAAAAAAAAAACGACAGGGTTTAATATCTTCTTTTCCAGAAAAAAAATATTTGGAATTGCGTATGCTTTAACGTTTTCTCTTCTATGATAGATCTGGTGTAATCACTCATAGGTGACATACTTTCATACCTCCGTCCATTTGGGCCTGTATCTGGGTACTGCATATCACCCCCATAATTATACATTGAGCCCTGCTACCTTTAGATCTCCACTCTGGGGTGACTAGCTTCCTTTCTTTTTTCAGTAGCCGCCTCCTGCAGTTCTTCTGTCCTTTGACTGCACGTTTGAAATTCTGTGTAACTTCTCCTTTCCATCTTTGGAACTCGGTTGGTATCTGCTCGTGAACTTCCTTCAACTCTTGATCTATTTGGCGAGGTAAAGGTAGCCCAATCACTATATTCACTACCGCTTCCTTGATAGCTTTATTACAGACCATACAACCTGCTGTTCCTTATTCACTACAAAGTTGTCTAAATATTACATGAACTGTTGGGTTTTTTTCTTGGAACATTTGTTCCGTTCGACCTTCACATTCGGAGACTAATCCCTTTAACGTTGAGGCCAGGTTTTGTACCTCTACTTTTACCATTCGTTGTCTGCCCCGCACGGTTTCAGTTTCACTGTTTACTCTGTTTACTTCGATCGCAAATTGTTCGTGGGTTTACTTCATTCTATATTTCTTTCCTGATTTCTGTCTCTTCATTTGTCAAAGTACTCACATCAGCTAATACTTACACGAAATCTTCCCTTGTGGGCATTTCGTTCACTATATTTGTTATACCCTTTACTTTCTCAGATAACTCTGCCTGTTCTGTAACTAAATTACTCACAGTGGTGGTCAAATTTGTTACTTTACCCACTATATTTGCCTGTTCCACAGCTATGGTTTCTACACTTGCAGAAATAGCCGCCTGCGCAGCTGACATATTCCTTTACTCAGCAAACAGTTTCGTCTGAGTAGCAGACATGTTGCACTGTGCCACAGCTAAACTAGCTACGGTATTCATTAAAAGTGTCATTTGATTTAAGAGCTCATCCATAGGATCTTTGGATTCTCCTTGGCCAGCAGTACCGTTTGCGCTGGGTTTTGTTCACCACCAATGGGCTGCACGTTAGCTTCCTGTTCCCTCTGTATGCTAAACTGTGATGTGGTTTTAACAATAAAAATTGAGTCGCTCACCATTCTTTTAATTACTTAACTCCAGACACAATTCAGCTTTACCCCACTAAAATACACGTCAGATTTTATACTTGAGAATGTCTCTCCACAATTGTAAGTACATAAAAAAACGCAAATCACTCTGTATATACTAAAACATATAATAACTAAATCTACAAATATTCCTAACCCAGTTGTTATTTACAAAGACCAGACTAATGTGTGCAATAAGGTAGCATGCTTGCCTTTACTGCAGAGCAGAGCCGTATGAAGTTCATATGTCATGGGCTCGCGTTGTCGTGCCTACCTGATGTTGGATGCAGCTCACATATAATGAAACGCGTATGTATTTAGTACAGCGATGGCGAGGC